>NW_028134961.1:0-107000 GCF_964662115.1 Mustela nivalis | reverse complement strand
AGCAGAGAGCCTGATGCGGGACTCAATCCCAGGACCCTGAGATCATGACCTGAGCCGAAGGCAGCAGCTTATCCTATTGAGCCACCCAGGCACCCTCACCACCACATTCTAAGGTCTCCCTGGACACCAAGCAGCATTGTGACTCATTAGACTGAGAACATCCGTCAACTTAGATCACTTGGAAATTTGAACAAAAACCAGCAGATCAAGCCTGCAATGTTCCTCAGCTGCAATGGTCATGCAAGGAAGACTTCCCAGGCCCCCATTCAGAGACCTCTGCTGTCGAATCTTTCTATATGGGGGACCCTGGAGCCTTGTAAGCGGACTTCCCCTGTCCCACAGTAGGACACCTTGCTGTTTGGAGCAGCTCACAAGGTCCTGCTTGGGAAAATCTCCAAGAATTCTTGAGGCCACCCCACAATTCGTTGACCATCATGGATGCAAAGCCAGCGTGAGCAGACATCTGACCCTCGCCCATACTCAGGTGCTGGAAATCTCGAAACAACCACTGCACAATGGAATGGTCCTGTGGTCGGCACTGAGCTTATCCGTGGCTTGTGTTTTCAGACTTCTGTCTTCACACTCCTCGCCTAAAAGCCCTCCATATTGGGAATTCTGAAGCCACAGTGCAGCTTTCTGCCTGCCCACCAGAAAGAAGTGCCCTATGGGTCTTCGTAGAAACCCACATGAGGATCCTCCTGCACGGCCCTCAATGGCACCCCAATATAATAGACCGACCTCTGCATACATTGTCTATCTGACACCGCCTGATCCCCGACCTCCTGTCAGCCACCCAGATAGTGGACCCCATATCCTCCAGGTGGGTCCAACCTTGGCCCGAGGACATCATCTTGAAGCAACCTGGATATTCAGGTACCTGTCCCAGACTTAGCTCAAATTCCTGCCCATAGGGGACTCGGGAGCACAAAAGAGTGCTCCTCCTTCCCCATGGCCAGAAAACTGAATGTTGAGATGGCTGTAACCCCGAGTGGGAACCAGGTGCATGGTCCATGAGACCATGCCTACACAGGATGGGCCGCTGGGCACAAATAGGCATTGTGACCCTCAGAATGAGACCCCTTTCCAAAGATCCCCCTTGGGATCTGGACCAGGATCCCAAATCGAAGCTTTGGTTAAGTTTTCCCAGTGTCTGGACCCAGAACCCATCTCTGGAATCCCTGTTTGGACAGGATCCCAGAGATGGAATACAGTCTTTTCCTCTTCCCCAGAAAGAAATCAAACTCTTGGGTGCCAAGCAGAATCACCAGAGTGGAAGAATATCCCATGGACACATGAGGTCACCCCTCCATTTAGTGGCCATCCTAGACACAAAATCCAGACAGAAAAGCCTGTGCTCCTCCCTCCCAGCCACCTGAATTTCAAATCCCGAGGAGCTTCCCTCAGGGTCTTCAGATTCGGACTGCCATCACCTCACTCCTACCTCTTATCCGAGGTTGTGTCTAAAGTCTTTGGTCCCAAAGTCCTGACACACATGACCTCCAGGATGGGGCCTCGAGAAACACATGACATCACTGGCCCTGCTCTCCTGAGGAAACCCTGCCCATCTCAGTTTCCCAAAATGTCCAGATTAGGAGAAAACTGCAAGGCCCCTGACTGCACCCCAATATCATAGGCCACTCTGGAAAAAGTGCACAGCCTGACACAGCCTCAGCACCTACCTCCAGGATGACATGCAGGCCAATGGCACTTAGTCCGAAGATTGAAACTTCCATGGCCCTAAAACCTCATCAGAACCCTAGCTTATGTTTTGAGGTCTCTCTTCCTAGAGGTCTGTTCTGGAAATTCAAGCATATGGTCCAACCTGTGGTCCGTGAGCCATACAAGAGCACACCTCCTGTCCCAAGAAGGAAACCTGGCTCCTGGGTACTGGGTCTAATCCTAAGGATAGAGAATCCTCAATGGTCAGAGAGCCGCCACCACATTCTAAGGTCTCCCTGGACACCAAGCAGCATTGGGACCTGTTAGACTGAGAACTTCCATCAACGAAAATCACTTGGAACTTGGAATCAGTGTCATTGGTTCAAGCTTACCCTGTTCCTCAGCTGCAATGGTAACACGAGATTGGCTTCCCAGGCCTCCATTCAGAGAGCATTGCTATCGAATCTTCCATATGGGGGACCCTGGAGCCCTGTAAGAAGACTTCTGCTGTCCCTTAGTAGGACACCTTGATATTTGGAGCAGCTCACAAGCTCCAGCTTGGAAAAACCTCCAAGAATTCTTGAGGCCTCCCCACCATTTGTTGGCCATCATGGATACAAACTCCAGCGTGAGCAGACATCTTCCCCTCGCCCAGGTGCTGGAGATCTCGAAACAACTGCTGTACATTGGAATAGACATGTGCTCGGCACTGAGCGTAACCGTAGCTTATGTTTTCATACTTCTGTCCTCACACTCCTCGCCTGCAAACCCTCCAACTTGGATATTCTGGAGCCGTAATGCAGCCATCTGCCTGCTCACCAGATAGAAGAAGTGAAGAAAGGGTCTGTGCAAAAATCCCCCATGAGGATCCAGTTGCACAGCTCTCAAAAGCACCCCAATATCATAGGCCGAACTCTCCACGAATGTTCTGTCTGACACAGCTCGAGCCCGAGCTCCTGACAGGCACCCAGAAAGCAGGCCTCATTTTCTGCAGGTGGGTCCTGCCTTGGCCCGAGGACCTCATCTCAAAGTGAATTGGGTATTCAGGCACCGGTCCCAGAACTTAGCTCAAATTCCTGCCCATGGGGGAACCTGAAGCATAAAAAAGTACCCCTCCTTCCCCATGGCAGGAAAACTGAATGTTGAGATGGCAGTCCAACCCTCAGAGTGGGAGCCAAGTGCATAGCCCATGAGGTCACACCCACTCAGCATGGGCATCTGGGCAAAAACAGGCATTGTGACCCTCAGAATGAGACCCATTTCCAACAAGAACACTCGGGAGCTGTACCAGGGAAACATAGAGCAGGACCCTAGGCCCAAATCCTAAGCCTTGTTGCGGTGATCCAGGCTCCAGAACCCAGGACCCATCTCTGGAATGGCTGTTTGGACGGGATCCCTGACTCAGAAAACTGCGCTCCTCCCATCCCCCGGAAATACACCAAACTCTTGGGTGCCGAGCAGAATTCCCAGAGAGGTAGAATCTCACATGGACCCATGAGGCCACCCCTCCATTTCGTGGCCATCATAGACAAACAAGTCAGACAGAAAAGACTGTGATCCTGCCTCACAGCCGTCCGAATTTCATATCTGGAGATGCTTCGCTCAGGGTCTGCAGATTGGGTCTGCCATCACCTCGAGCTTAACTATTACCCGAGTTTGTGTCTGAAGACTTTGGACCCAGAGTCCTGACCCATATGCCCTCCAGGATGGGGCCTCCAGGAACACACAACAGCACTGGGCCAGCTCTCCCAAGGAATGTCAGCCTGTCTCAGTTTCCCAACCCACCAGATTAAGAGAAAATTGCAAGGCCCCTAATACCACCCCAATTCCATAGGAAGCTCCAGAAAAAATGCATAGTCTGACACAGCCTCAGAATATACCTCCAGGAAGACACCCAGGTCAATGGGAAGGGATGAAATGGCCTAACCCATGGCAGGCTCGATGTGCTGGGTGTGAAGCCAACTGTCTCAATGTCTCTCACAAGGTCTGGGCTCAGGCTATGTAAGACAGAGCATAGTGTTTAGGGTAGCCTATGCAATTGGGGTGTTGCCGAGGGCTGAGCAGGTTGATTTTCATTTGGGGTTTCTGAGCAATGCCATAGACAATGTTTTTCTTTGGGGGGCAGGCAGAGGGCTTCGTTCTGGAACCAGAATTCCCAATCATGAGGGCTTTTGGGCCAGGAGTGCTAGGGTAGAGTCTGAAAACAAAAGATAGGGTGAGGTTGGGAGCAGGCACACTCTGCAAAGCCTGAAAGGATATCTCATGCATCTGAAGTCAGGCTGAGGATCAGACGTTGGCTGAGGTTGGATTGTGCCCTTGATAGCACCTTCATGAAGCAGGTGCCTCATGAGGCCAACGAAATTTTCCCACGCTGAGTTTGGAGGTTGCCACAAACCACAAGGTTTCCTTCTGCAAGACAGTCGAGTCCTGTTGAGTGGCTCCAGTACATACCATACGGAAGGACTGAAGAGGAGGGTTCAAAGGATGGATCCCTGAACAGCATGCCTCGCATTCCCTTTGGCCATTAACGACAAGATATGTTTGATCTGCTGGCTCTGGGGCAAGCTAACCAGTGGGCTGAGTTGAAATGGCCTCTCCTGAGGATGCGTCATAATGTGTGTTTCTGTCCATGGAGACCTTGGAATGTGATGGTTGTACTGTGGCCCTGCGGAATTCTCCGACCAGAAGGGTTTGATACAGATCCAGTAAGAAAGCACTCCATGTGGAGACGAGAGAGGTTTGGTTTGGAGCCTCAGAAAAACCTAATATGCTGGTATACGAAACCAGTCCTCAAGGACAGACACATGAAAACTAAAGCTAAGGTTCATATTAGGGCCTAAGGGCCTGTCCATTTCAATCTTCTGTCTCTGGGGACACTGTCTGAGAGTCTAAGTGGTGATAATGGCTCAGCTGGTGTCAGAGTGCCCCTTTTATTCCAGGGCAGCCTACACTATCAGGATGGCCTCAGGGGCCTTGGAGCTTTTCCCTAACCTGTAGGGTTGTGGTCAATGGATTGGGCACACTTTCCTTGGAGAGGGCAGGCACAATCTTTCGCTGTGGCTCCAGATGCCCTAGCCTGGAGGGTGTGTGAGGCCAGGCTGTGGGCACAGAAGTCTGAAAACACAAACTCAGCTTATGAGTGGCGCCGAGGGTATGGCAGGCCGGATGTACAGATAGAGAGTGAGCTCCTTGGCTTGTGAATCAAGGGCGAGATTCCTTTAGGCTTTTGTCTCTGGATGCGTCCAGGATAGCCGTAGATTGTAGGGGGTGGCCTCAGTGACTGTGGACAAGTATCCCTCTCTGGGGATTTGTCCCAGCTAACAGGAGTTTGGGGTCATTTTGTGGGAAGGGTGGAGTCCTGTTGTCTGGCTCATGTGTCTCTCCAAGAAAGTGATTCCAGAGCAGAGCCCCAGGAATGGGGGGGAGACTGGAAAACTCAAACACTGGTGAGGATTGGGTGTATAGGGGCTTGGCACGCCTCATATGCGGGCTCTTGGTCAAGGCCCTGACAGGCCTTTCTTTGATATTGGGCTCATGCTGAGGGTCACAGAGTGAATTTGTGCCCAAGGCAGCACTCAAGTTTGGGCGTGGTTTCAGGGGAAATGAAGGTTTCTCCCACCCTGAAGGTGTGACTCCATGCCAAGAGCAAGCCTTACAGCCATTGGGAAGAAGGAGTTCTGATTTGTGCTTCAGATGCCCAACTGTGTGGGGAATTGATATAATATCTGGGTTTAGATATCGGAAAACCAAGGTTAGGAAGAGGTGACGGCATAAGACCATGGCGTGTGAGAAGTGCTAGGTGTGTGACCAGCTGTCTCCTTGCCTGTCTGGACGTCTGGCATCAGGCTGTGAAAGGCAGAGCATTAGTGCCCAGAGCAGCCTATCAAATCTGAGTGCCGTCGAGGCAAGAGCAGGTTGATCCTCATCTGGGTTTTATGGAGAGCCCCACAAGGAAACGTTTTCTACCGGTGGGCAGTAACTGGGCTGGCTTGTGGTTCTGCAAATCCTACTCTGGAGGGATTGTTTGCCAGGAGTGTGAGGAAGGAAGTCTGAAAACACAAGCTAGCGTGAGGTTTGGGACCGAGGGCACGGCAGGCCACTCTGCAGAGGCTTAATCAAGATCTCCTGCATTGCGGTCATATCTACTATGAGACGTGCTTCAAGCTAGAGTTTTTGTCCATGATGGCCTCTCCCTGAAGGATATGGGGGGCTTCATGAGGCCCGGCAGGTTTGCCGTTTTCTCCTACACTGAAGGTTTGACATACGGCCAGCAGCAAGGTTTCTTGCCATGGGGAAGGAGGGGTTCTGACTTGTGCATCAGGTTCCCCCTGTGCAGGGATTGGAGATAAGGTCTAGGTTCCGATGACTGAAAACCCAGGTTGGGAATGGATGCTGGCCTAAGGCAGTGGCGGGTCCAATGTGCTGGGTGTGCAGCCAGCTGTGTCGGTGTCTGTTGGAAGGTCTGGGCTCAGGCTATTTGCGACAGAGCATCAGTGTTTAAGGTAGCCTATGCAATTGGGGTGTTGCCGAGGGCCAAGCAGTTTGATCCTCATTTGTGGTTTCTGGGCAGCACCATAGACAATGTTTTTCTCCTGGGAGGCAGGCAGAGTGCTTCAGTATGGCCCCAGAATTCCCAGTAGGGAGGGTTTGTGGGCCAGGAGTGTGAGGACGGAAGTCTGAAAACACAAGCTAGGGTGAGGATTGGAGCCAAGGGCAGAGCAGGCCCAATCGGCAGAAGCTGAATCAAAATCTCCTGCATCTGAAGTCAGGCTGAGGATCAGAAGATGGCTGAGGATGGAGTATGTGTCCATGATGGCACCTTCATGAAGCGGGGGCCTCATGAGTTTGGGGTCATTTTGTGGGAAGGGTGGAGTCGTGTTGTCTGGCTCATGGGTCTCTCCAAGAAAGGGATTCCAGAGCAGAGCCCAGGTACAGGTGGGGCGACTGGAAAACTCAAACACTGGTGAGGATTGGGTGCATAGGGGCTTGGCAAGCCCCATATGCGGGCTCTTGGTCCAGGTTCTGACAGGCCTTTCTTTGAGATGGGGCTCATGCTGAGGGTCACAGTGTGAATTTGTTCCCAAGCAGCACTCAAGTTTGGGCGTGGCATCAGGGGCCATGAAGGTTTCTCCCACCCTGAAGGTGTGACTCCATGCCAAGAGCAAGCTTGACAGCCATGGGGAAGGAGGAGTTCTGTTTTGTGCTTGCGATACCCAGCTGTGTGGAGAATTGATATAATGTCTAGGTTCAGATATCTGAAAACCAAGGTTAGGAAGAGGTGACGGCATAAGACCATGGCGTGTCCGAAGTGCTGGGTGTGCGGCCAGCTGTCTCCTTGTCTGTCTGGACGTCTGGCTTCAGGCTGTGTCAGACAGAGCATGAGTGCCCAGAGCATCCTCTCCAGTTCGGGTACCGTCGAGACCCGAGCAGGTTGATCCTCATCTGGGTTTTCTGGAGAGCCCCACAGGGAAACGTTTTTCTTCCGTTGGGCAGACACTGGGCTGGGTTTTGGTTCTGGAGTTTCTGGTCCGGAGGGCCTGTTTGCCAGGAGTGTGAGGAAGGAAGTCTGAAAACACAAGCTAGCGTGAGGTTTGGGACCGAGGGCACGGCAGGCCCACTCTGCAGAGGCTGAATCGAGATCTCCTGCACTGAGGTCATGTCAACTATGAGACGTGCCTCAGGCTAGAGTTCTTGTCCAGCATGGCCTCTTCCTGAAGGGTGAGGGCTTCATTAGGCCAGGGACGTTTGCCTACGATGGGATTTGTGAACTACTCCAAACCCCAAGGTTTCCTTCTGCACGACAGTCGAGTCCTATTGGATGGTTCCAGGAGGCCCCATACGGAAAGACTCGAGACAGGTGTCTAAGCATGGATGCCTGGGAACGCCACCTCATATACCCACTCTTTAGTCAGGACAAGGCAGGCTCAATCTGCAGGCTCCTGTTTGAGCTACCCAGGGGGGAGAGTTGAAATGGACTCTCCTGAAGATGAGTCCTACTGTGACTTGGTGGCCTGGGAGACCTTGGAATGTGGAGTTGGCTCAGGGACTCTGCAGGGTTTTCCAAACTGAGGTGTTTGACACAGCTCCAACAGGGAAGCTTCCCATGTGGAGACGAGAGGAGTTCTGTTCAGTGCCTCAGGAAAGCCCCATATCCTGTTCTTTGAACCAAAGCCTCTGAGGAGTGACACCTGGAACCCAAAGCAAGAGTTGAGATTACGGCCTAAGGGCCTGTCCGGCTCATTCTTCTATCTCTGTTGACATCTGTGGGCATGCCTTCGTGGAGGTAGCTGCTCAGCTTGTGTCCGAATGCCCCTGTGTGTCCAGGGAGCCTCCCAGTTGTGGGATGTCCTCGGGGGCCTTGAGGTTTCTCATATTCTGGAGGTGTGTGTCCAAAGGAATGGACACAGTTTCCCAGGAGAGAGCAGGCACGGTCCTGTGGTATGGCTCCAGAGGACCCAGCCTAGAGGCTGTGTTTGCCAGGGCTGTGGGGACAGATGTCTGAAAAAGCAAACTTGGCTCAGCTAGTGGCCAAGGTAATGGCAGGACTGATCTCCAGTCCGTGAGGGGAGATCCTCTGGATATCAAAGGAGGGCAAGTGGGAGGCAGTCACTCAGGATTTTGTCTCTGGGTGTTGCGTTCACAGTGTCCGGTCAGGGTAGGGGTTGTCTCAGAGGCCGAGGAAGAGCCTTCCTCTCGGGGGATTGTCCAAGCTCCCAAGTGTTTGGGTTCATTCTGTGGGAAGGGAAGAGTACTGTTTTCTGCCACAGGGGACCCCCCAGGAGAGGGACTATAGAGCACAGCAGTGGGTTCCCTCAACTGGAATACACACCATCTAGTTAGTCCTGGGTGCCTATGGGCATGGCAAGCCACATATGCGGGCTCTTGGTCCAGTCACTGAGAGGCGTTACTTGAATAAGGTACTCACGCTGAGGGTCACAATGTGTGTTTGTGCCCAAGGCGGCCCTAACGCTTGGGCGTTGCCTCATGGGCCATGTCGTTTTTCCTACACTGAAGGTTTGACTCACTGCCAGCAGCAAGTTTTCTTGCCATGGGGAAGGAGGAATTCTTATTTGTGCATCAGGTTCCCCCCTGTGCAGGGATTGGAGATAAGGTCTAGGATCCGATGACTGAAAACCCAGGTTGGGAATGGATGCTGGCCTAAGGCAGTGGCGGGTCCAATGTCCTAGGAGTGCAGCCAGCTGTGTCGGTGTCTGTTGGAAGGTCTGGGCTCAGGCTATTTGTGACAGAGCATCAGTGTTTAAGGTAGCCTATGCAATTGGGGTGTTGCCGAGGGCCAAGCAGTTCGATCCTCATTTGGGGTTTCTGGGCAGCCTCATAGACAATGTTTTTCTCCTGGGAGGCAGGCAGAGTGTTTCAGTGTGGCCCCAGAATTCCCAGTAGGGAGGGCTTGTGGGCCAGGAGTGTGAGGACGGAAGTCTGAAAACACAAGCTAGGGTGAGTATTGGAGCCAAGGGCAGAGCAGGCCCACTCTGCAGAGACTGAATCAAAATCTCCTGCATCTGAAGTCAGGCTGAGGATCAGACGTTGGCTGAGGCTGGAGTATGTGTCCATGATGGCACCTTCATGAAGCCGGGGCCTCATGAGGCCAAGGAAATTTTCCCACGCTGAGTTTGGAGGTTGCCCCAAACCACAAGGTTTCCTTCTGCGGGACATTCGAGTCCTGTTGCATGGCTCCAGGACATACCATATGGAAGGACTGGAGAGCAGGGTTCGAAGGATGGATCCCTGTACAGCATTCCTCGCATTCCAATAGGCCATTAGCGACAAGATATGTTTGATCTGCTGCCTCTGGGTCACGCTACCCAGGGGGCTGTGTTGAAATGGCCTCTCCTGAGGATGCGTCATAATGTGCGTTTGGGTCCATGGAGACCTTGGAATGTGCTGGTTGTTCGGTGGCCTTGCGGAACTCTCCTACCTGAAGGGTTTGATACATCCCCAGTAAGAAAGCTGCCCATGTGGAGACGAGAGATGCTTGGTTTGGTGCCTCAGAGGAGCCCCATGTGCTGGTCTACGAAAACAGTCCTCTGAGAACGGACACATGGAAACAAAGCTAAGGTTCATATTAGGGCCTGGGGGCCTGTCCATTTCAACCTTCTGTCTCTGGGGACACTGTCTGAGAATCTAAGTGGAGATAGTTGCTCTGCTGGTGTCAGAGAGCCCCTCTTAGTCCAGGGTGGCCTACCTATTGATGGCCTCAGGGGCCTTGGAGCTTTTCCCTAAACTGTAGGGTTGTGGTCAATGGATTGGACACACTTTCCTTAGAGAGGGCCGGCACAATCTTTCGCTGTGGCTTCAGAGGCCCTAGCCTGGAGGTTGTGTGGGTCCATGCTGTGGGCACAGAAGTCTTAAAACACAAAGTCAGCTTATGAGTGGCGCCTACGGTATGACAGGCCGGATGTACAGCCCGAGAGGGAACTCCTGGGCCTCTGAAACAAGGGCGAGTGGAAGGCGTTCCTTCAGGCTTTTGTCTCTGGATGTTGTGTCCGGGATAGCCGTGGATTGGAGCGGTGGCCTCAGGGACTGTGGACGAGTATCCCTCTCTGGGGATTTGTCCCAGCTCCCAAGAGTTTGGGGACATTTTGAGGGAAGGGTGGAGTCGTGTTGTCTGGCTCATGTGTCTCTCCAAGAAAGGGATTCCAGAGCAGAGCCCAGGTACAGGTGGGGCGACTGGAAAACTCAAACACTGGTGAGGATTGGGTGCATAGGGGCTTGGCAAGCCCCATATGCGGGCTCTTGGTCCAGGTCCTGACAGGCCTTTCTTTGACATGGGGCTCATGCTGAGGGTCACAGTGTGAATTTGTGCCCAAGCAGCACTCAAGTTTGGGCGTGGCTTCAGGGCCCATGAAGGTTTCTCCCACCCTGAAGGTGTGACTCCATGCCAAGAGCAAGCTTGACAGCCATGGGGAAGGAGGAGTTCTGTTTTGTGCTTGCGATACCCAGCTGTGTGGAGAATTGATATAATGTCTAGGTTCAGATATCTGAAAACCAAGGTTAGGAAGAGGTGACGGCATAAGACCATGGCGTGTCCGAAGTGCTGGGTGTGCGGCCAGCTGTCTCCTTGTCTGTCTGGACGTCTGGCTTCAGGCTGTGTCAGACAGAGCATGAGTGCCCAGAGCATCCTCTCCAGTTCGGGTACCGTCGAGACCCGAGCAGGTTGATCCTCATCTGGGTTTTCTGGAGAGCCCCACAGGGAAACGTTTTTCTTCCGTTGGGCAGACACTGGGCTGGGTTTTGGTTCTGGAGTTTCTGGTCCGGAGGGCCTGTTTGCCAGGAGTGTGAGGAAGGAAGTCTGAAAACACAAGCTAGCGTGAGGTTTGGGACCGAGGGCACGGCAGGCCCACTCTGCAGAGGCTGAATCGAGATCTCCTGCACTGAGGTCATGTCAACTATGAGACGTGCCTCAGGCTAGAGTTCTTGTCCAGCATGGCCTCTTCCTGAAGGGTGAGGGCTTCATTAGGCCAGGGACGTTTGCCTACGATGGGATTTGTGAACTACTCCAAACCCCAAGGTTTCCTTCTGCACGACAGTCGAGTCCTATTGGATGGTTCCAGGAGGCCCCATACGGAAAGACTCGAGACAGGTGTCTAAGCATGGATGCCTGGGAACGCCACCTCATATACCCACTCTTTAGTCAGGACAAGGCAGGCTCAATCTGCAGGCTCCTGTTTGAGCTACCCAGGGGGGAGAGTTTAAATGGACTCTCCTGAAGATGAGTCCTACTGTGGCTTGGTGGCCTGGGAGACCTTGGAATGTGTAGGTGGCTCAGGGACTCTGCAGGGTTTTCCAAACTGAGGTGTTTGACACAGCATCAACAAGGAAGCTTCCCATGTGAAGACGAGAGGAGTTCTGTTCAGTGCCTCAGGAAAGCCCCATATCCTGTTCTTCGAACCAAAGCCTCTGAGGAGTAACACCTGGAAACCAAAGCAAGAGTTGAGATTACGGCCTAAGGGCCTGTCCGGCTCAACCTTCTATCTCCGTTGACATCTATGTGCATGCATTCATGGATGTAGCTGCTCAGCTTGTGTCCGAATGCCCCTGTGAGTCCAGTGAGGCTCCCAGTAGTGGGATGTCCTCGGGGGCCTTGAGGTTTCTCATATTCTGGAGGTGTGTGTCCAAAGGAATGGACACAGTTTCCCAGGAGAGAGCAGGCACGGTCCTGTGGTATGGCTCCAGAGGACCCAGCCTAGAGGCTGTGTTTGCCAGGGCTGTGGGGACAGATGTCTGAAAAAGCAAACTTGGCTCAGCTAGTGGCCAATGTAATGGCAGGACTGATCTCCAGTCCGTGAGGGGAGATCCTCTGGAAATCAAAGTAGGGCAAGTGGGGGGCAGTCACTCAGGATTTACAGTGTCCGGTCAGGGTAGGGGTTGTCTCAAAGGCCGAAGAAGAGCCTTCCTCTCGGGGGATTGTCCAAGCTCCCAAGTGTTTGTGTTCATTCTGTGGGAATGAAGAGTACTGTTTTCTGCCACAGGGGACCCCCCAGAAGAGGGACTCGAGAGCACAGCAGTGGGTTCCCTCAACTGGAATACACACCATCTATTTAGTCCTGGGTGCCTATGGGCATGGCAAACCACATATGCGGGCTCTTGGTCCAGTCACTGAGAGGCGTTACTTGAATAAGGTACTCACGCTGAGGGTCACAATGTGTGTTTGTGCCCAAGGCGGCCCTCACGCATGTGCGTGGCCTCATGGGTCATGCCGTTTTCTCCAACACTGAAGGTTTGACTCACTGCCAGCAGCAAGGTTTCTTGCCATGGGGTAGGAGGGGTTCTGACTCGTGTGCATCAGAGGGGGTCCCCCCTGTGCAGGAATTGGATATAAGGTCTAGGACCGATGACTGAAAACCCAGGTTGGGAATAGATGGTGGCCTAAGGCAGTGGCGGGTCCAATGTGCTGGGTGTGCAGCCAGCTGTGTCGGTGTCTGTTGGAAGGTCTGGGCTCAGGCTATTTGCGACAGAGCATCAGTGTTTAAGGTAGCCTATGCAATTGGGGTGTTGCCGAGGGCCAAGCAGTTTGATCCTCATTTGGTGTTTCTGGGCAGCACCATAGACATTGATTTTCTACTGGGAGGCAGGCAGAGTGCTTCATTGTGGCCCCAGAATTCCCAGTAGGGAGGGCTTGTGGGCCTGGAGTGTGAGGACGGAAGTCTGAAAACACAAGCTAGGGTGAGGATTGGAGCCAAGGGCAGAGCAGGTCCATTCTGCAGAGGCTGAATCAAAATCTCCTGCATCTGAAGTCAGGCTGAGGATCAGACGTTGGCTGAGGCTGGAGTATTTGTCCATGATGGCACCTTCATGAAGTGGGGGCCTCATGAGGCCAAGGAAGTTTTCCCACGCTGAGTTTGGAGGTTGCCCCAAACCACAAGGTTTCCTTCTGCGGGACATTCGAGTCCTGTTGCATGGCTCCAGGACATACCATATGGAAGGACTGGAGAGCAGGGTTCGAAGGATGGATCCCTGTACAGCATGCCCGCATTCCAATAGGCCATTAGCGATAAGATATGTTTGATCTGGGGCCTCTGGAACACGCGATCCAGGGGGCTGAGTTGAAATGGCCTCTCCTGAGGATGCGTCATAATGTGCGTTTGGGTCCATGGAGACCTTGGAAAGTGCTGGTTGTTCAGTGGCCCTTCGGAACTCTCCTACCTGAAGGGTTTGATACATCCCCAGTAAGAAAGCTGCCCATGTGGAGACGAGAGTTCCTTGGTTTGGTGCCTCAGAAAAGCCCCATGTGCTGGTCTACCAAAACAGTCCTCTGAGAACGGACACATGGAACAAAGCTAAGGTTCATATTAGGGCCTGGGGGTCTGTCCATTTCAACCTTCTGTCTCTGGGGACACTTTCTGAGAGTCTAAGTGAAGATAGTTGCTCCGCTGGTGTCAGAGAGCCCCTCTTAGTCCAGGGGGGCCTACACTATTGATGTCCTCAGGGGCCTTGGAGCTTTTCCCTAACCTGTAGGGCTGTGCTCAATGGATTGGGCACACTTTCCTTGGAGAGGGCAGGCACAAACTTTCGCTGTGGCTCCAGAGGCCCTAGCCTGGAGGTGTGTGGGTCCAGGCTGTGGGCACAGAAGTCTGAAAACACAAACTCAGCTTATGAGTGGTGCCTAGGGTATGGCAGGCCGGATGTACAGCCCGAGAGGGAACTCCTGGGCCTCTGAAACAAGGGCGAGTGGGAGGCGTTCCTTCAGTCTTTTGTCTCTGGATGCTGTGTCCGGGATAGCCGTGGATTTGAGGGGTGACCTCAGGGACTGTGGACGAGTATCCCTCTTTGGGGATTTGTCCCATCTTCCAAGATTGGCGTCATTATGTGGGAAGGGTGGAGTCGTGTTGTCTGGCTCATGTGTCTCTCCAAGAAAGGGATTCCAGAGCAGAGCCCCAGGTACGGGCGGGGCGACTGGAAATCTCAAACCCTGGTGAAAATTGGGTGCATAGGGGCTTGGCAAGCCCCATATGCGGGCTCTTTGTCCAGGCCCTCACAGGCCTTTCTTTGACATGGGGCTCATGCTAGGGTCACAGTGTGAATTTGTTCCCAATCAGCACTCAAGTGCTGCTTGGGCACTACCTGAAGGGTTTGATACATCCCCAGTAAGAACGCTCCCCATGTGGAGACGAGAGGAGTTCTGTTCAGTGCCTCAGGAAAGCCCCATATCCTGTTCTTCGAACCAAAGTTTCTGAGGAGTAACACCTGGAACCCAAAGCAAGAGTTGAGATTATGGCCTAAGGGCCTGTCCGGCTCAACCTTCTATCTCTGTTGACATCTGTGTGCATGCCTTCGTGGAGGTAGCTGCTCAGCTTGTGTCCGAATGCCCCTTTGTGTCCAGGGAGGCTCCCAGTAGTGGGATGTCCTCGGGGGCCTTGAGGTTTCTCATATTCTGGAGGTGTGTGTCCAAAGGAATGGACACAGTTTCCCAGGAGAGAGTAGGCACGGTCCTGTTGTATGGCTCCAGAGGACCCAGCCTAGAGGCTGTGTTTGCCAGGGCTGTGGGGACTGATGTCTGAAAAAGCAAACTTGGCTCAGGAAGGGGCCAAGGTAATGGCAGGCCTGATCTCCAGTCCGTGAGGGGAGATTCTCTGGATATCAAAGGAGGGCAAGTGGGAGGCAGTTGCTCAGGCTTTTGTCTCTGGGTGTTGCGTTCACAGTGTCCGGTCAGGGTAGGGGTTGCCTCAGGGGCCGAGGAAGAGCCTTCCTCTCGGGGGATTGTCCAAGCTCCCAAGTGTTTGGGTTCATTCTATGGGAAGTGAAGAGTACTGTTTTCTGCCAGAAAGGACCCCCCAGGAGAGGGACTCTAGAGCACAGCAGTGGGTTCCTTCAACTGGAATACACACCATCTAGTTAGTTTTGGGTGCCTATGGGCATGGCAGGGACTATATGCAGGATCTTCGTCACGAACCTGACAGGCCTTTCTTTGACATGGGGCTCATGCTAGGGTCACAGTGTGAATTTGTGCCCAAGCAGCACTCATGATTTGGCGTGGCATCAGGGGCCATGAAGGGTTCCCCACGTGGAGGTTGACTCCATGTGAAGAACAAGCATTACAGCCATGTGGAAGGCAGATTTCTGATTGTGATTCCGATACACAAACTCAGCTTCTTTTGGGGACGGCGGTATGGCAGGCCCAATATACAAACAATGAGAAGAACTCATGAAGATTTGAATATAGAGCGAGTCTGAGGCGCTTGCTCAGGCATTTGTCTCTGGAATTTTTATCAGCAAGGCCATAGAATGTCGGGGATGCTTCATGGGCCATGGACGAATCTACCTCTATGAGGATTTCGCCCGATTCCCAATTTTTTTTCGTCAAACTGTGGGATGGGAGGACTCCTTTCAGTTTTGTTACCTCAGGTGTCCCACGAAAAGAGGAATTCCAAAGCAAAGCCGTGGGGAAGACTGAAGGGACCACCAGAACTATGGTTCAAAATTGGGGACTAGGGGCATGGCAAGCCCAATATGCTATCTCTTCATCCAGCCACTGAGAGGCCTTACTTGAGGACTTTGGTAAGGCTGAGGGTCACAATGTGTGTTTGTGACCAATGTAGCCTCCGAGCATGGAGGGGCCTCATGGGCAACACTGGATTCAACTACACTGAAAGTTGGACAACATGCCAACCACAAGGTATCTTGCCATGGGGAAGGAGTTCTGATTTCTGCATCCCATTCAACCCTGGGCAGTGATTGGAGGTAAGGTCTAGAATCTAAAGCCTGAAATCCGAGGTTGGGAAGAGATGATGACCTAAGGCCATGGCGGCTCGATGTGCTCAGTGTGCGGCCAGCTGTCTGGGACGGGCCAGGGAGTCCAGGCTCAGGCTGTGTCAAAAAGGGCATTAGTGCCCTGCTCAGCCTATGTATTTGGGGTACAGCCAAGGTCGGTGCATGTTGATCCTCATTTGGGGTTACTGGGCAGAGTGCTGCATTGTAGTTCTGGATTGCCAAACTGGAGGGCTTGTGGGCCAGTAGTCTGACGACAAAGGTTTGAGAACACAAGCTAGGCTTAGGTTTCTGGGTGAGGCCATGGCAGGCACAATCTACAGACCTGAATCGAGATCTTATGCATCTGAAGTCAGGGCGAGGATCAGACGATAGCTCAGGTTGTAGTTTCTGTCCCTGATGGCCCCTTCATGAATGGGGGGGGGGATCACGAGGCCATGGGGGTTTTCCCACGATGGGAGTTGTGAGAAGCTCCAAACTGCAGAGAGTCTTCTGCAGGACAATTGAGACCTGTTGTTTGGCTCCAGGCCAATGATTCTGAGCAGGGTTCTAAGGATGGATGGCTGGGTAGCCCACCTCGCATTCCAATTGTCTCTTAGCAACAAGACAGGTTAGATCTCCTGGATCTGTGGGGAGCAACCGAGGACGCTGCATTGAAATGGACACCCCTGGGCATGGGTCCTAATGTGCTTTTGTGTCTAAGGAGACCTTGGAATGAAGCGGTGGCACTTGGGACCTAAAGAGTTCTAATAAACAGAGGCTTTGACACAGCTCCAACCTGCAAGTATCCCATGTGTAGATGAGATGTTTTCTGTTGGGTGAGTCAAGAAACAGCTATATGCTGCTTTTGAATTCCAGGCCTCTGAGGTGAGATGCTTGGAAACGAAATCAATGGATCTGATTAGTGCCTAGGGGCCGGTTCTTTCCTTTTTACCTCTGGGGACATCTCTCTATGGGTCTGAGTGCAGGTAGGTGCTCTGTAGTGCTCAGATTGCCCCTGTTTTTTCCTGGGAAGCCACCACTATTGAGATGGATCAGGGAATTTGGAGGTTTATCCTATTAGAAGTGTTGTGGCCATTGGAATGGGCACAAACAATTCCCTTGGAGAGAGCAAGTACAGTCCTCAGGTTCGGCTCCAGGGGCCTGAGCCTGTAGGTTGTGTAGGCCAGGGCTGTTTGGAAAGTTGTCTGAAAACAAACTCAGCTTAGGTTTGGGGACGTAGGTATCCCAGGCCCGATCTACAAACCA
Source organism: Mustela nivalis (assembly GCF_964662115.1). Lineage (NCBI taxonomy): Eukaryota > Metazoa > Chordata > Mammalia > Carnivora > Mustelidae > Mustela > Mustela nivalis. The sequence continues at coordinate 89,867 of NW_028134961.1, read as the reverse complement.
TGAGAAGAATTGTTAAGGATATGAAGAAAGTGCGAGTCTGAGGCGCTTGCTCAGGCTTTTGTCTCTGGATTTTGTATCAGCGATGGCCGTGGAATGTCGGGGAGGCCTCATGGGCCATGGACGAATCTTCCTCTCTGAGGATTTGGCCCGATTCCCAATTGCTTTTCGTCAATCTGTGGGATGGGAGGACTCATTTCAGGTTTGTTACCTCAGGTGTCCCACCAAAAGAGGAATTCCAAAGCAAATCCGTGGGGAAGATTGAAGGGACAACCCGAACTATGGTTAAAAATTGGGGCCTAGGGGCATGGCAAGCCCAATATGCTATCTCTTCATCCAGCCAATGAGTGGCCTTACTTGAGGACTGGGCTCAGCCTGAGGGTCACAATGTGTGTTTGTGACCAATGTGGCCCGCGAGCATGGGCGGGGCCACATGGGCCACACTGGTTTCAACCACACTGAACGTTGGACAACATGCCAACCACAAGGTTTCTTGCCATGGGGAAGGAGTTCTGATTTCTTCATCACCTTCAACTTTGTGCAGTGATTGGAGATAAGGTCTCGGTTCTGAATCCTGAAAACCGAGGTTGGGAAGAGATGACGACCTAAGGCCACGGAGGCTCGATGTGCTCAGTGTGCGGCCAGCTGTCTGGGACGGGCCAGGGAGTCCAGGCTCAGGCTGTGTCAGAAAGGGCATTAGTGCCCTGGTCAGCCCATGTATTGGGTACAGCCAAGGTCGGTGCAGGTTAATCCTCATTTGGGGTTACTGGGTAGCCCCAGAGGACAATGATTTTCTTCTGGAGGGCAGGCAGAGTGCTGCATTGTCGTTCTGGAGTGCCAAACTGGTGGGCTTGTGGGCCAGTAGTCTGACGACAAAAGTCTGAGAACACAAGCTAGGCTTATATTTCTGGGTGAGGCCATGGCAGGCACAATCTACAGACCTGAATCGAGATCTCGTGCATCTGAATTCAGGGCGAGGATCAGACGATCGCTCAGGTTGGAGTTTCTGTCCCTGATGGCCCCTTCATGAATGGGGGGGGGGCATCACGAGGCCATGGGGGTTTTCCCACTATGGGAGTTGTGAGAAGTTCCAAACAGCAGAGAGTCTTCTACAGGTCAATTGAGACCTGTTGCTTGGCTCCAGGCCAATGATTCTGAGCAGGGTTCTAAGGATGGATGGCTGCGTAGCCCACCTCGCATTCCAATTGTCTCCTAGCAACAAGACAGGTTAGATCTCCTGGATCTGTGGGGAGCAACCGAAGACGCTGAGTTGAAATGGACACCCCTAAGGATGGGTCCTAATGTGCTTTTGTGTCTATGGAGACCTTGGAATGAAGCGGTGGCACTGGTGCCCTAAATGGTTCTCCTAAACAGAGGCTTTTACACAGCTCCAACGTGAAAGTTTCCCATGTATAGATGAGATGTTTTCTGATGGGTGAGTCAAGAAACAGCTATATGCTACTTTTGAAATCCAGGCCTCTGAGCAGAGATGCCTGGAAACCAAAGCAATGGATCTGATTAGTGCCTAGGGGCCTGTTCTTTCCTTTTTACCTCTGGGGACATCTCTCTATGGGTCTGAGTGCAGGTAGGTGCTCATTTGGGCTCAGATTGCCCCTGTTTTTCCTGGGAAGCCACCACTATTGAGATGGATCAGGGACTTTGGAGGTTTATCCTATTAGAAGGGTTGTGGCCATTGGAATGGGCACACACAATTCCCTTGGAAAGGGCAAGTACAGTCCTCAGGTTTGGCTCCAGGGGCCTGAGCCTGTAGGTTGTTTAGGCCAGGGCTGTTTGGACAGTTGTCTGAAAACACAAACTCGACTTATGTTTCAGGTCATAGGTATGGCAGGACTGATCTACAGACCATGAGGAGAACTCTTCTGGATTTGAAAGAAGGGCGAGTGTAAGGCTCCTGCTCAAGTTTTTGTCTCTGGATATCGTGTCACTCATGGTCGTGGAATTTCTGGGTGACTTCATGGGAAATGGACGAGTCTTACTCTCTGGTGGTTAGGCCCCGTCCAAAGAGTTTGGGGTCATTCTGTGGGCTGGAAGAAGTCCGTTTTTTTTTTTTTGTTGTTGTTGTTGTTGTTTTCTTTTTTAACCTCAGGTGTCCCACTAAATGAGGGATTCCAGAGTAGAGCCCTAGGGAGGGGCGACTGGACAATCAGAAATCTGGATAAAAATTGGGGCCTAGGGACATGTCAAGCCCATTATGACATCTAATGATCCAGCCACTGAGAGGACTTACTAGAGGACAGGACTCATGCTGAGGGTCACAATGCGTGTGTATGCACTCGTCGCACTCAAGAATGGGCAGGGCCACAAGGTGAATGCTGGTTTCTCCTACACTGAACGTTGGACAACGTGCCAACCACAAGGGTTCTTGCCATGTGTAAGGAGGAGTACTGATTTCTGAATCACATTCACCCCTGGGCAGTGATTGGAGATAAGGTCTCAGTTCTGAAGCCTGAAAACTGAGGTAGGGAAGAGATGATGACCTAAGGCCATGGCGGGTTTTATGTGCTCAGTGTGCTGTCAGCTTTCTGGGTGTTGGTCAGGTGGTCAAGGCTCAGGTTGTGTTCGACAGTGCATTAGTGCCCAGGTTAGACTATATAATTTGGGTAAGGTCGAGTGCTGTGTAGGTTTATCCTCATTTAAGGTGCCTGGGTAGCTCATGAGGCAATATTTTTTTTTTTTTCTAGAGGGCCGGCAGAGTGCTGCATTGTGGGCCCGGAATTGCCAAATTTTAGGACTTCGGGGCCAGGAGTGTGAGGACGGAAGTGTGAAAAGACAAGCTAGACTTGGATTTCAGGGCAAAGGCACAGCAGGTACCCCCTGCAGATCTGAACCAATATATCATGCTTCTGAAGTCAGGGCGAGGATCAGACGTTGGCTCAGGTTGGAGTTCCTGTGCATGACGGCCGCTTCATGAAGGGAGCGGAATCTCGAGGCCATTGAAATTTTCCCACGTTGGGAGTTGTGGGATGCCCCCTTCAAGGATTCCTTCTGCGGGACAATTGAGACCTGTTGGACAGCTCCAGGACATCCCATATGGAAATACTCTAGAGCACCATTCGCGGATGGATGCCTGGAAAGCCCGCCTCGCATTCCAATTGTCTCCTAGCAACAAGACAGTTTAGATCTGATGGCTCTGCCGGAGCAACCGGGGTGGCTGAGTTGAAATGGACTTTCCTGAGGATGGGTCCTAATGTGTATTTGTGTCCATGAGGGCCTTGGATTGGGGCGGTGGCACCGGCACCCAGAAGTACACTCCTAAGCTTTGGACATGGCTCCCATGCACAGGTTTCCTTGTGGAGACGAGATGAGTTCTGATGGGTGCCTCAGGAAAACCCCTATGCTCGTATTGGAATCAGGCTTTTGAGGATACATGCCTGTAACCCAAAGCAATGGATCCTATTATGGCCTAGGGTCCTGTCTGGGCCAATCTTCTTCTCTGGGGACATCCATCTATGGTATGAATGGAGGTCGATTATCAGCTGGTGTCAGACAGCCCTTTTTTGTTCCGGGCGACCTACACTATTGGGATGGCCTCAGGGACTTTGGAGGTTTCTCCTAATTTGTACGATTTTGGACCATGGAATGGGCAGAATTCCCATGGATTGGTAGGCACAGTCCTAATGTGTGGCTCCAGGGGCCCAGCCTGGAGGGTGTGTGGCCCAAGACTTTGAGGACAGAAGTCTGAAAACACACACTCAGCTTAGGTTTTGGGACGTAGGTATGGCAGGTCCGATCTACAAACCATGAGAAGAACTCTTCAGGATATGAAGAAAGTGCGAGTCTGAGGCGCTTGCTCAGGCTTTTGTCTCTGGATTTTGTATCAGCGATGGCCGTGGAATGTCGGGGAGGCCTCATGGGCCATGGACGAATCTTCCTCTCTGAGGATTTGGCCCGATTCCCAATTGCTTTTCGTCAATCTGTGGGATGGGAGGTCTCCTTTCAGTTTTGTTACCTCAGGTGTCCCACCAAAAGAGGAATTCCAAAGCCAAGCCGTGGGGAAGACTGAAGGGACAACCCGAACTATGGTTAAAAATTGGGGATTAGGGGCATGGCAAGCCCAATATTCTATCTCTTCATCCAGCCACTGAGTGGCCTTACTTGAGGACTGGGCTCAGCCTGAGCGTCACAATGTTTGTTTGTGACCAATGTGGCCCGCGAGCATGGGCGGGGCCTCATGGGCCACACTGGTTTCAACTACACTGAACGATGGACAACATGCCAACCACAAGGTTTCTTGCCATGGGGAAGGAGTTCTGTTTTCTACATCACCTTCAACCCTGGGCAGTGATTGGAGATAAGGTCTAGGTTCTGAAACCTGAAAACCGAGGTTGGGAAGAGATGACGACCTAAGGCCATGGCGGCTGGATGTGCTCAGTGTGCGGCCAGCTGTCTGGGAGGTTTAGGGGGTCCAGGCTCAGGCTGTGTCAAAAAGGGCATTAGTGCCCTGGTCAGCCTATGTATTTGGGGTACAGCCAAGGTCGGTGCAGGTTGATCCTCATTTGGGGTTACTGGGTAGCCCCAGAGGACAATGTTTTTATTCTGGACGGCCGGCAGAGTGCTGCATAGTAGTTCTGGATTTCCAAACTGGATGGCTTGTGGGCCAGTAGTCTGACGACAAAAGTCTGAGAACACAAGCTAGGCTTAGGTTTCTGGGTGAGGCCATGGCAGGCACAATCTACAGACCTGAATCGAGATCTCGTCATCTGAAGTCAGGGCGAGGATCAGACGATCGCTCAGGTTGGAGTTTCTGTCCCTGATGTCCCCTTCATGAATGGGGGGGGCATCACGAGGCCATGGGTGTTTTCCCACGATGGGAGTTGTGAAAAGCTCCAAACTGCAGAGAGTCTTCTGCAGGACAATTGAGACCTGTTGTTTGTCTCCAGGCCAATGATTCTGAGCAGGGTTCTAAGGATGGATGGCTGGGTATCCCACCTCGCATTCCAATTGTCTCCCAGCAACAAGACAGGTTAGATCTCCTGGATCTCTGGGGAGCAACCGAGGACGCTGAGTTGAAATGGACACCCCTGGGGATGGGTCCTAACGTGCTTTTGTGTCTATGGAGACCTTGGAATGAAGCGGTGGCACTGGGGCCCTAAAGGGTTCTCCTAAACAGAGGCTTTGACACAGCTCCAATGTGCAAGTTTCCCATGTGTAGATGAGATGTTTTCTGATGGGTGAGTCAAGAAACAGCTAGATGATGCTTTTGAAATCCAGGAATGTGAGGAGAGATGCCTGGAAACCAAAGCAATGGATCTGATTAGTGCCTAGGGGCCTGTTCTTTCTTTTTTACCTCTGGGCACATCTGTCTATGGGTCTGAGTGCAGGTAGGTGCTCAGTTGGGCTCAGATTGCCCCTGTCTTTCCTGGGAAGCCACCACTATTGAGATGGATCAGGGACTTTGGAGGTTTATCCTATTAGAAGGGTTGTGGCCATTGGAATGGGCACACACAATTCCCTTGGAGAGGGCAAGTACAGTCCTCAGGTTTGGCTCCAGGGGCCTGAGCCTGTAGGTTGTGTAGGCCAGGGCTGTTTGGACAGTTGTCTGAAAATACAAACTCGGCTTATGTTTCGGGTCATCGGTATGGCAGGACTGATCTACAGACCATGAGGAGAACTCTTCGGGATTTGAAAGAAGGGCGAGTGTGAGGCTCCTGCTCAAGTTTTTGTCTCTGGATATCGTGTCACTCATGGTCGTGCAATTTCTGGGTGACTTCATGGGAAATGGCAAGTCTTACTCTCTGGTGGTTTGGCCCCGTCCAAAGAGTTTGGGGTCATTTTGTGGGCTGGAAGAAGTCCGTTTTTTTTTTTTTGTTGTTGTTGTTGTTTTTGTTGTTTTCTTTTTTAACCTCAGGTGTCCCACTAAATGATGGATTTCAGAGTAGAGCCCTGGTGAGGGGCGACTGGACAATCAGAAATCTGGTTAAAAATTGGGGCCTAGGGACATGTCAAGCCCATTATGACATCTAATGGTCCAGCCACTGAGAGGACTTACTAAAGGACAGGACTCATGCTGAGGGTCACAATGCGTGTGTATGCCCTGTCGCACTCAAGAATGGGCGGGGCCTCAGGGTGAATGCTGGTTTCTCCTACACTGAACGTTGGACAACATGCCAACCACAAGGGTTCTTGCCATGGGTAAGGAGGAGTTCTGACTTCTGCATCACACTCACCCCTGGGCAGTGATTGGAGATAAGGTATCGGTTCTGAAGCCTGAAAACTGAGGTAGGAAAGAGATGATGACCTAAGGCCATGGCGGGTTTTATGTGACCGCTCACCCAGTGTGCGGTCAGCTTTCTGGGTGTTGGTCAGGAGGTCCGGGCTGAGGTTGTGTTCGACAGTGCATTAGTGCCCTGGTTAGACTATATAATTTGGGTAAAGTCGAGTTCTGTGTAGGTTTACCCTCATTTAAGGTGCCTGGGCAGCTCATGAGGCAATAATATTTTTTCTAGAAGGCAGGCACAGTGCTGCATTGTGGGTCCGGAGTTGGCAAACTTGAGGGCTTCGGGGCCAGGAGTGTGAGGACGGAAGTGAGAAGACAAGCTAGACTTGGGTTTCAGGGCGAGGGCACGGCAGGTACCCCCGGCAGATCTGAAATAATATCTCATGCATCTGAAGTCAGGGCGAGGATCAGACGTTGGCTCAGGTTGGAGTTTCTGAGCATGACGGCCACTTCATAAAGGGAGCGGAATCTCGAGGCCATTGAGGTTTTCCCACGTTGGGAGTTTTGGGATGCCCCCTTCAAGGATTCCTTCTGTGGGACAATTGAGACCTGTTGGACAGCTCCAGGTCATCCCATATGGAATGACTCCAGAGCACTGTTCGCAAATGAATGCCTGGGAAGCCCGCCTCGTATTCCAATTGTCTCCTAGCAACAAGACAGTTTAGATCTGATGGCTCTGCCGGAGCAACCGGGGTGGCTGAGTTGAAATGGACTTTCCTGAGGATGGGTCCTAATGTGTTTTTGTGTCCTTGAGGGCCTTGGAGTGAGGCGGTGGCACCGGGACCCTGAAGTACTCTCCTAATTTGGACATGGCTCCCATGCACAGGTTTCCTTGTGGAGACGAGATGAGTTCTGATGGGTGCCTCAGGAAAACCCCTATGCTCGTATTGGAATCAGGCTTTTGAGGACACATGCCTGTAAACCAAAGCAATGGATCCTATTATGGCCTAGGGTCCTGTCTGGTTCAATCTTCTTCTCTGGGGACATCCATCTATGGTATGAGAGAAGGTCGATTATCAGCTGGTGTCAGACAGCCCTTGTTTGTTCCGGGAGACCTACACTATTGGGATGGCCTCAGGGACTTTGGAGGTTTCTCCTAATTTGTACGATTTTGGACCATGGAATGGGCAGAATTCCCATGGATTGGTAGGCACAGTCCTAATGTGTGGCTCCAGGGGCCCAGCCTGGAGGGTGTGTGGCCCAAGACTTTGAGGACAGAAGTCTGAAAACACAAACTCAGATTAGGTTTGGGGACGTAGGTATGGCAGGCCCGATCTACAAACCATGAGAAGAACTCTTCAGGATATGAAGAAAGTGCGAGTCTGAGGCGCTTGCTCAGGCTTTTGACTCTGGATTTTGTATCAGCGATGGCCGTGTAATGTTGGGGAGGCCTCATGGGCCATGGACGAATCTTCCTCTCTGAGGATTTGGCCCGATTCCCAATTGCTTTTCGTCAATCTGTGGGATGGGAGGACTCATTTCAGTTTTGTTACTTCAGGTGTCCCACCAAAAGAGGAATTCCAAAGCCAAGCCGTGCGGAAGACTGAAGGGACAACCCAAACTATGGTTAAAAATTGGGGCCTAGGGGCATGGCAAGCCCAATATGCTATCTCTTCATCATCCAGCCACTGAGTGGCCTTACTTGAGGACTGGGCTCAGCCTGAGCGTCACAATGTGTGTTTGTGACCAATGTGGCCCATGAGCATGGGCGGGGCCTCATGGGCCACACTGGTTTCAACTACACTGAACGTTGGACAACGTGCCAACCACAAGGTTTCTTGCCATGGGGAAGGAGTTCTGATTTCTGCATCACCTTCAACCCTGGGCAGTGATTGGAGATAAGGTCTAGGTTCTGAAACCTGAAAACCGAGGTTGGGAAGAGATGAAGACCTAAGGCCATGGCGGCTCGATGTGCTCAGTGTGCGGCCAGCTGTCTGGAAGGGGCCAGGGGGTCCAGGCTCAGGCTGTGTCAGAAAGGGCATTAGTGCCCTGGTCAGCCTATGTATTTGGGGTAAAGCCAGGTCGGTGCAGGTTGATCCTCATTTGGGGTTACTGGGTTGCCCCAGAGGACAATGTTTTTCTTCTGGAGGGCCGGCAGAGTGCTGCACTGTAGTTCTGGATTGCCAAACTGGAGGGCTTGTGGGCCAGGAGTCTGACGACAAAAGTCTGAGAACACAAGCTAGGCTTAGGTTTCTGGGTGAGGCCATGGCAGGCACAATCTACAGACCTGAATCGAGATCTCGTGCATCTGAAGTCAGGGCGAGGATCAGACGATCGCTCAGGTTGGAGTTTCTGTCCCTGATGGCCCCTTCATGAATGGGGGGGGGCATCACGAGGCCATGGGTGTTTTCCCACGATGGGAGTTGTGAAAAGCTCCAAACTGCAGAGAGTCTTCTGCAGGACAATTGAGACCTGTTGTTTGGCTCCAGGCCAATGATTCTGAGCAGGGTTCTAAGAATGGATGGCTGGGTATCCCACCTCGCATTCCAATTGTCTCCCAGCAACAAGACAGGTTAGATCTCCTGGATATGTGGGGAGCAACCGAGGACGCTGAGTTGAAATGGACACCCCTGGGGATGGGTCCTAACGTGCTTTTGTGTCTATGGAGACCTTGGAATGAAGCGGTGTCACTGGGGCCCTAAAGGGTTCTCCTAAACAGAGGCTTTGACACAGCTCCAATGTGCAAGTTTCCCATGTGTAGATGAGATGTTTTCTGATGGGTGAGTCAAGAAACAGCTATATGCTGCTTTTGAAATAGAGGAATGTGAGGAGAGATGCCTGGAAACCAAAGCAATCGATCTGATTAGTGCCAAGGGGCCTGTTCTTTCCTTTTTACCTCTGGGCACATCTGTCTATGGGTCTGAGTGCAGGTAGGTGCTCAGTTGGGCTCAGATTGCCCCTGTCTTTCCTGGGAAGCCACCACTATTGAGATGGATCAGGGACTTTGGAGGTTTATCCTATTAGAAGGGTTGTGGCCATTGGAATGGGCACACACAATTCCCTTGGAGAGGGCAAGTACAGTCCTCAGGTTTGGCTCCAGGGGCCTGAGCCTGTAGGTTGTGTAGGCCAGGGCTGTTTGGACAGTTGTCTGAAAACACAAACTCGGCTTATGTTTCGTGTCATAGGTATGGCAGGACTGATCTACAGACCATGAGGAGAACTCTTCGGGATTTGAAAGAAGGGCGAGTGTGAGGCTCCTGCTCAAGTTTTTGTCTCTGGATATCGTGTCACTCATGGTCGTGGAATTTCTGGGTGACTTCATGGGAAATGGACGAGTCTTACTCTCTGGTGGTTAGGCCCCGTCCAAAGAGTTTGGGGTCATTCTGTGGGCTGGAAGAAGTACGTTTAATTTTGTTGTTGTTGTTGTTGCTTTTTTCTTTTTTAACCTCAGGTGTCCCACCAAATGATGGATTCCAGAGTAGAGCCCTGGGGAGGGGCGACTGGACAATCGAAATCTGGTTAAAAATTGGGGCCTAGGGACATGTCAAGCCCATTATGACATCTAATGGTCCAGCCACTGAGAGGACTTACTAGAGGACAGGACTCATGCTGAGGGTCACAATGCGTGTGTATGCACTCGTCGCACTCAAGAATGGGCGGGGCTGCAGGGTGAATGCTGGTTTCTCTTACACTGAACATTGGACAACGTGCCAACCACAAGGGTTCTTGCCATGGGTAAGGAGGAGTTCTGAATTCTGCATCACACTCACCCCTGGGCAGTAATTGGAGATAAGGTCTCGGTTCTGAAGCCTGAAAACTGAGGTAGGAAAGAGATGATGACCTAAGGCCATGGCGGGTTTTATGTGCTCAGTGTGCGGTCAGCTTTCTGGGTGTTGCTCAGGAGGTCCGGGCTCAGGTTGTGTTCGAAAGTGCATTAGTGCCCAGGTTAGACTATATAATTTGGGTAAAGTCGAGTTCTGTGTAGGTTTACCCTCATTTAAGGTGCCTGGGCAGCTCATGAGGCAATAATTTTTTTTTCTAGAGGGCAGGCAGAGTGCTGCATTGTGGGTCCGGAATTGCCAAACTTGAGGGCTTCGGGGCCAGGAGTGTGAGGACGGAAGTCTGAGAAGACAAGCTAGACTTGGGTTTCAGGGCGAGGGCACGGCAGGTACCCCCGGCAGATCTGAACCAATATCTCATGCATCTGAAGTCAGGGCGAGGATCAGACGTTGGCTCAGGTTGGAGTTTCTGAGCATGACGGCCACTTCATGAAGGGAGCGGAATCTCGAGGCCATTGAGGTTTTCCCACGTTGGGAGTTTTGGGATGCCCCCTTCAAGGATTCCTTCTGTGGGACAATTGAGACCTGTTGGACAGCTCCAGGTCATCCCATATGGAATGACTCCATAGCACCGTTCGCGAATGGATGCCTGGGAAGCCCGCCTCGTATTCCAATTGTCTCCTAGCTACAAGACAGTTTAGATCTGATGGCTCTGCCGGAGCAACCGGGGTGGCTGAGTTGAAATGGACTTTCCTGAGGATGGGTCCTAATGTGTTTTTGTGTCCATGAGGGCCTTGGAGTGGGGCGGTGGCACCGGGACCCTGAAGTACTCTCCTAATCTTTGGACATGGCTCCCATGCACAGGTTTCCTTGTGGAGACGAGATGAGTTCTGATGGGTACCTCAGGAAAACCCCTATGCTCGTATTGGAATCAGGCTTTTGAGGACACATGCCTGTAAAACAAAGCAATGGATCCTATTATGGCCTAGGGTCCTGTCTGGTTCAATCTTCTTCTCTGGGGACATCCATCTATGGTATGAGTGGAGGTCGATTATCAGCTGGTGTCAGACAGCCCTTGTTTGTTCCGGGAGACCTACACTATTGGGATGGCCTCAGGGACTTTGGAGGTTTCTCCTAATTTGTACGATTTTGGACCATGGAATGGGCAGAATTCCCATGGATTGGTAGGCACAGTCCTAATGTGTGGCTCCAGGGGCCCAGCCTGGAGGGTGTGGGGCCCAAGACTTTGAGGACAGAAGTCTGAAAACACAAACTCAGCTTAGGTTTGGGGTCGTAGGTATGGCAGCCCGATCTACAAACCATGAGAAGAACTCTTCAGGATATGAAGAAAGTGCGAGTCTGAGGTGCTTGCTCAGGCTTTTGTCTCTGGATTTTGTATCAGCGATGGCCGTGGAATGTCGGGGAGGCCTCATGGGCCATGGACGAATCTTCCTCTCTGAGGATTTTGCCCGATTCCCAATTGCTTTTCGTCAATCTGTGGGATGGGAGGACTCATTTCAGTTAAGTTACTTCAGGTGTCCCACCAAAAGAGGAATTCCAACGCCAAGCCGTGGGGAAGACTGAAGGGACAACCCAAACTATGTTTAAAAATTGGGGCCTAGGGGCATGGCAAGCCCAATATGCTATCTCTTCATCCAGCCACTGAGTGGCCTTACTTAAGGACTGGGCTCAGCCTGAGCGTCACAATGTGTGTTTGTGACCAATGTGGCCCATGAGCATGGGCGGGGCCTCATGGGCCACACTGGTTTCAACTACACTGAACGTTGGACAACATGCCAACCACAAGGTTTCTTGCCATGGGGAAGGAGTTCTGATTTCTGCATCACCTTCAACCCTGGGCAGTGATTGGAGATAAGGTCTAGGTTCTGAAACCTGAAAACCGAGGTTGGGAAGAGATGAAGACCTAAGGCCATGGCGGCTCGATGTGCTCAGTGTGCGGCCAGCTGTCTGGGAGGGTCCAAGGGCTCCAGGCTCAGTCTGTGTCAGAAAGGGCATTAGTGCCCTGGTCAGCCTATGTATTTGGGGTAAAGCCAAGGACGGTGCAGGTTGATCCTCATTTGGGGTTACTGGGTTGCCCCAGAGGACAATGTTTTTCTTCTGGAGGGCGGGCAGAGTGCTGCATTGTAGTTCTGGATTGCCAAACTGGAGGGCTTGTGGGCCAGGAGTCTGACGACAAAAGTCTGAGAACACAAGCTAGGCTTAGGTTTCTAAGTGAGGCCATGGCAGGCACAATCTACAGACCTGAATCGAGATCTCGTGCATCTGAAGTCAGGGCGAGGATCAGACGATCGCTCAGGTTGGAGTTTCTGTCCCTGATGGCCCCTTCATGAATGGGGGGGGGGCATCACGAGGCCATGGGTGTTTTCCCACGATGGGAGTTGTGAAAAGCTCCAAACTGCAGAGAGTCTTCTGCAGGACAATTGAGACCTGTTGTTTGGCTCCAGGCCAATGATTCTGAGCAGGGTTCTAAGGATGGATGGCTGGGTATCCCACCTCGCATTCCAATTGTCTCCCAGCAACAAGACAGGTTAGATCTCCTGGATCTGTGGGGAGCAACCGAGGACGCTGAGTTGAAATGGACACCCCTGGGGATGGGTCCTAACGTGCTTTTGTGTCTATGGAGACTTTGGAATGAAGCGGTGGCACTGGGGCCCTAAAGGGTTCTCCTAAACAGAGGCTTTGACACAGCTCCAATGTGCAAGTTTCCCATGTGTAGATGAGATGTTTTCTGATGGGTGAGTCAAGAAACAGCTAGATGATGCTTTTGAAATCCAGGCCTCTGAGGAGAGATGCCTGGAAACCAAAGCAATGGATCTGATTAGTGCCTAGGGGCCTGTTCTTTCCTTTTTACCTCTGGGCACATCTGTCTATGGGTCTGAGAGCAGGTAGGTGCTCAGTTGGGCTCAGATTGCCCCTGTCTTTCCTGGGAAGCCACCACTATTGAGATGGATCAGGGACTTTGGAGGTTTATCCTATTAGAAGGGTTGTGGCCATTGGAATGGGCACACACAATTCCCTTGGAGAGGGCAAGTACAGTCCTCAGGTTTGGCTCCAGGGGCCTGAGCCTGTAGGTTGTGTAGGCCAGGGCTGTTTGTACAGTTGTCTGAAAACACAAACTCGGCTTATGTTTCGTGTCATAGGTATGGCAGGACTGATCTACAGACCATGAGGAGAACTCTTCGGGATTTGAAAGAAGGGCGAGTGTGAGGCTCCTGCTCAAGTTTTTGTCTCTGGATATCGTGTCACTCATGGTCGTGCAATTTCTGGGTGACTTCATGGGAAATGGACGAGTCTTACTCTCTGCTGGTTTGGCCCCGTCCAAAGAGTTTGGGGTCATTCTGTGGGCTGGAAGAAGTCCGTTTTTTTTTTTGTTGTTGTTGTTGTTGTTGTTTTCTTTTTTAACCTCAGGTGTCCCACCAAATGATGGATTCCAGAGTAGAGCCCTGGGGAGGGGCGACTGGACAATCGAAATCTGGTTAAAAATTGGGGCCTAGGGACATGTCAAGCCCATTATGACATCTAATGGTCCAGCCACTGAGAGGACTTACTAGAGGACAGGACTCATGCTGAGGGTCACAATGCGTGTGTATGCCCTCGTCGCACTCAAGAATGGGCGGGGCCTCAGGGTGAATGCTGGTTTCTCCTACACTGAACGTTGGACAACGTGCCAACCACAAGGGTTCTTGCCATGGGTAAGGAGGAGTTCTGACTTCTGCATCACACTCACCCCTGGGCAGTGATTGGAGATAAGGTCTCGGTTCTGAAGCCTGAAAACTGAGGTAGGAAAGAGATGATGACCTAAGGCCATGGCGGGTTTTATGTGCTCAGTGTGCGGTCAGCTTTCTGGGTGTTGCTCAGGAGGTCCGGGCTCAGGTTGTGTTCAACAGTGCATTAGTGCCCAGGTTAGACTATATAATTTGGGTAAAGTCGAGTTCTGTGTAAGTTTACCCTCATTTAAGGTGCCTGGGCAGCTCATGAGGCAATAATTTTTTTTCTAGAGGGCAGGCACAGTGCTGCATTGTGGGTCCGGAATTGCCAAACTTGAGGGCTTGGGGGCCAGGAGTGTGAGGACGGAAGTCTGAGAAGACAAGCTAGACTTGGGTTTCAGGGCGAGGGCACGGCAGGTACCCCCTGCAGATCTGAACCAATATCTCATGCATCTGAAGTCAGGGCGAGGATCAGACGTTGGCTCAGGTTGGAGTTTCTGAGCATGACGGCCGCTTCATGAAGGGAGCGGAATCTCGAGGCCATTGAGGTTTTCCCGCGTTGGGAGTTGTGGGATGCCCCCTTCAAGGATTCCTTCTGCGGGACAATTGAGACCTGTTGGACAGCTCCAGGACATCCCATATGGAATGACTCCAGAGCACCGTTCGCGGATGGATTCCTGGGAAGCCCGCCTCGCATTCCAATTGTCTCCTAGCAACAAGACAGTTTAGATATGATGGCTCTGCCGGAGCAACCGGGGTGACTGAGTTGAAATGGACTTTCCTGAGTATGGGTCCTAATGTGTTTTTGTGTCCATGAGGGCCTTGGAATGGGGCGGTGGCAACGGGACCCTGAAGTACTCTCCTAAGCTTTGGACATGGCTCCCATGCACAGGTTTCCTTGTGGAGACGAGATGAGTTCTGATGGGTGCCTCAGGAAAACCCCTATGCTCGTATTGGAATCAGGCTTTTGAGGACACATGCCTGTAACCCAAAGCAATGGATCCTATTATGGCCTAGGGTCCTGTCTGGTTCAATCTTATTCTCTGAGGACATCCATCTATGGTATGAGTGAAGGTCGATTATCAGCTGGTGTCAAACAGCCCTTGTTTGTTCCGGGCGACCTACACTATTGGGATGGCCTCAGGGACTTTGGAGGTTTCTCCTAATTTGTACGATTTTGGACCATGGAATGGGCAGAATTCCCATGGATTGGTAGGCACAGTCCTAATGTGTGGCTCCAGGGGCCCAGCCTGGAGGGTGTGTGGCCCAAGTCTTTGAGGACAGAAGTCTGAAAACACAAACTCAGCTTAGGTTTGGGGACGTAGGTATGGCAGGCCCGATCTACAAACCATGAGAAGAACTCTTCAGGATATGAAGAAAGTGCTTGTCTGAGGCACTTGCTCAGGCTTTTGTCTCTGGATTTTGTATCAGCGATGGCCGTGGAATGTTGGGGAGACCTCATGGGCTATGGACGAATCTTCCTCTCTGAGGATGTGGCCCGATAACCCATTGCTTTTCCTCAATCTGTGGGATGGGAGGACTCATTTCAGGTTTGTTACCTCAGGTGTCCCACCAAAAGAGGAATTCCAAAGCTAAGCCGTTGGGAATACTGAAGGGACAACCCGAACTATGGTTCAAAATTGGGGCCTAGGGGCATGGCAAGCCCAATATGCTATCTCTTCATCCAGGCACTGAGTGGCCTTACTTGAGGACTGGACTCAGCCTGAGAGTCACAATGTGTGTTTGTGACCAATGTGGCCCGCGAGCATGGGCGGGGTCTCATGAGCCACACTGGTTTCAACGACACTGAACGTTGGATAAGATGCCAACCACAAGGTTTCTCGCCATGAGGAAGGAGTTCTGATTTCTGCATCACCTTCAACCCTGGGCAGTGATTGGAGATAAGGTCTAGGTTCTGAAACCTGAAAACCGAGGTTGGGAAGAGCTGACGACCTAAGGCCATGGTGGCTCAATGTCCTCAGTGTGCGGCCAGCTGTCTGGGAGGGTCCAGCGGGTCCATACTCAGGCTGTGTCAGAAAGGGCATTAGTGCCCTGGTCAGCCTATGTATTGGGGGTACAGCCAAGGTCGGTGCAGTTTGATCCTCATTTGGGGTTACTGGGTAGCCCCAGAGGACAATGTTTTTCTTCTGGAGGGCCAGCAGAGTGCTGCATTATAGTTCTGGATTGCAAACTGGAGGGCTTGTGGGCCAGGAGTCTGACGACAAAAGTCTGGGAACACAAGCCAGGCTTAGGTTTCTGGGTGAGGCCATGGCAAGCACAATCTACAGACCTGAATCGACATCTCGTGCATCTGAAGTCAGGGCGAGGATCAGACGATCGCTCAGGTTGGAGTTTCTGTCCCTGATGGCCCCTTCATGAATGGGGGGGGGCATCACGAGGCCATGGGTGTTTTCCCACGATGGGAGTTGTGAGAAGCTCCAAACTGCAGAGAGTCTTCTGCAGGACAATTGAGACCTGTTGTTTGGCTCCAGGCCAATGATTTTGAGCAGGGTTCCAAGGATGGATGGCGGGGTAGCCCACCTCACATTCCAATTGTCTCCTAGGAACCAGACAGGTTAAATCTCCTGGATCTGTTGGGAGCAACCGAGGACACTGAGTTGAAATGGACACCCCTGGGGATGGGTCCTAACGTGCTTTTGTGTCTATGGAGACCTTGGAATAAAGCGGTGGCACTGGAGCCCTAAAGGGTTCTCCTAAACAGAGGCTTTGACACAGCTCCAACGTGCAAGTTTCCCATGTGTAGATGAGATGTTTTCTGATGGGTGAGTCAAGAAACAGCTATATGCTGCTTTTGAAATCCAGGCCTCTGAGGAGAGATGCCTGGAAACCAAAGCAATGGATCTGATTAGTGCCTAGGGGCCTGTTCTTTCCTTTTTAACTCTGGGGACATCTGTCTATGGGTCTGAGTGCAGGTAGGTGCTCAGTTGGGCTCAGATTGCCCCTGTCTTTCCTGGGAAGCCACCACTATTGAGATGGATCAGGGACTTTGGATGTTTATCCTATTAGAAGGGTTGTGGCCATTGGAATGGGCACACACAATTCCCTTGGAGAGGGCAAGTACAGTCCTCAGGTTTGGCTCCAGGGGGCTGATCCTGTAGGTTGTGTAGGCCAGGGCTGTTTGGACAGTTGTCTGAAAACACAAACTCGGCTTATGTTTCGGGTCATAGGTATGGCAGGACTGATCTACAGACCATGAGGAGAACTCTTCGGGATTTGAAAGAAGGGCGAGTGTGAGGCTCCTGCTCAAGTTTTGGTCTCTGGATATCGTGTCACTCATGGTCGTTGAATTTCTGGGTGACTTCATGGGAAATGGACGAGTCTTACTCTCTGGTGGTTTGGCCCCGTCCAAAGAGTTTGGGGTCATTCTGTGGGCTGGAAGAAGTCCGTTTTTTTGTTGTTGTTGTTTTTGTTGTTCTCTTTTTTAACCTCAGGTGTCCCACCAAATGATGGATTCCAGAGTAGAGCCCTGGGGAGGGGCGACTTGACAATCAGAAATCTGGTTAAAAATTGGGGCCTTAAGGACATGTCAAGCCCATTATGACGTCTATAGGTCCAGCCACTGAGAGGACTTACTAGAGGACAGGACTCATGCTGAGGGTCACAATGCGTGTGTATGCCCTCGTCGCATTCAAGAATGGGCGGGGCCTCAGGGTGAATGCTGGTTTCTTTTACACTGAACGTTGGACAACGTGCCAACCACAAGGGTTCTTTCCATGTGTAAGGAAGAGTTCTGATTTCTGCATCACACTCACCCCTGGGCAGTGATTGGAGATAAGGTCTCGGTTCTGAAGCCTGAAAACTGAGGTAGGGAAGAGATGATGACCTAAGGCCATGGCGGGTTTTATGTGCTCAGTGTGCGGTCAGCTTTCTGGGTGTTGCTCAGGAGGTCCGGGCTCAGGTTGTGTTCGACAGTGCATTAGTGCCCAGGTTAGACTATATAATTTGGGTAGAGTCGAGTGCTGCGTAGGTTTACCCGCATTTAAGGTGCCTGGGCAGGTTGAGGCAATAATTTTTTTTCTAGAGGGCAGGCAGAGTGCTGCATTGTGGGTCCGGAATTGCCAAACTTGAGGGCTTCGGGGCCAGGAGTGTGAGGACGGAAGTCTGAGAAGACAAGCTAGACTTGGGTTTCAGGGCGAGGGCACGGCAGGTACCCCCTGCAGATCTGAACCAATATCTCATGCATCTGAAGTCAGGGCGAGGATCAGACGTTGGCTCAGGTTGGAGTTTCTGAGCATGACGGCCGCTTCATGAAGGGAGCGGAATCTCGAGGCCATTGAGGTTTTCCCGCGTTGGGAGTTGTGGGATGCCCCCTTCAAGGATTCCTTCTGCGGGACAATTGAGACCTGTTGGACAGCTCCAGGACATCCCATATGGAATGACTCCAGAGCACCGTTCGCGGATGGATGCCTGGGAAGCCCGCCTCGCATTCCAATTGTCTCCTAGCAACAAGACAGTTTAGATCTGATGGCTCTGCCGGAGCAACCGGGGTGGCTGAGTTGAAATGGACTTTCCTGAGGATGGGTCCTAATGTGTTTTTGTGTCCATGAGGGCCTTGGAATGGGGCGGTGGCACCGGGACCCTGAAGTACTCTCCTAAGCTTTGGACATGGCTCCCATGCACAGGTTTCCTTGTGGAGACGAGATGAGTTCTGATGGGTGCCTCAGGAAAACCCCTATGCTCGTATTGGAAACAGGCTTTTGAGGACACATGCCTGTAACACAAAGCAATGGGTCCTATTATGGCCTAGGGTCCTGTCTGTTTCAATCTTCTTCTCTGGGGACATCCATCTATGGTATGAGTGGAGGTCGATTATCAGCTCGTGTCAGACAGCCCTTGTTTGTTCCGGGAGACCTACACTATTGGGATGGCCTCAGGGACTTTGGAGGTTTCTCCTAATTTGTACGATTTTGGACCATGGAATGGGCAGAATTCCCATGGATTGGTAGGCACAGTCCTAATGTGTGGCTCCAGGGGCCCAGCCTGGAGGGTGTGTGGCCCAAGACTTTGAGGACAGAAGTCTGAAAACACAAATTCAGATTAGGTTTGGGGACGTAGGTATGGCAGGCCCGATCTACAAACCATGAGAAGAACTCTTCAGGATATGAAGAAAGTGCGAGTCTGAGGCGCTTGCTCAGGCTTTTGACTCTGGATTTTGTATCAGCGATGGCCGTGGAATGTCGGGGAGGCCTCATGGGCCATGGACGAATCTTCCTCTCTGAGGATTTGGCCCGATTCCCAATTGCTTTTCGTCAATCTGTGGGATGGGAGTACTCATTTCAGTTTTGTTACTTCAGGTGTCCCACCAAAAGAGGAATTCCAAAGCCAAGCCGTGGGGAAGACTGAAGGGACAACCCAAACTATGGTTAAAAATTGGGGCCTAGGGGCATGGCAAGCCCAATATGCTATCTCTTCATCCAGCCACTGAGTGGCCTTACTTAAGGACTGGGCTCAGCCTGAGCGTCACAATGTGTGTTTGTGACCAATGTGGCCCATGAGCATGGGCGGGGCCTCATGGGCCACACTGGTTTCAACTACACTGAACGTTGGACAACATGCCAACCACAAGGTTTCTTGCCATGGGGAAGGAGTTCTGATTTCTGCATCACCTTCAACCCTGGGCAGTGATTGGAGATAAGGTCTAGGTTCTGAAACCTGAAAACCGAGGTTGGGAAGAGATGAAGACCTAAGGCCATGGCGGCTCGATGTGCTCAGTGTGCGGCCAGCTGTCTGGGAGGGTCCAAGGGCTCCAGGCTCAGGCTGTGTCAGAAAGGGCATTAGTGCCCAGGTCAGCCTATGTATTTGGGTTAAAGCCAAGGTCGGTGCAGGTTGATCCTCATTTGGTTGCACCAGAGGACAATGTTTTTCTTCTGGAGGGCCGGCAGAGTGCTGCATTGTAGTTCTGGATTGCCAAACTGGAGGGCTTGTGGGCCAGGAGTCTGACGACAAAAGTCTGAGAACACAAGCTAGGCTTAGGTTTCTGGGTGAGGCCATGGCAGGCACAATCTACAGACCTGAATCGAGATCTCGTCATCTGAAGTCAGGGCGAGGATCAGACGATCGCTCAGGTTGGAGTTTCTGTCCCTGATGGCCCCTTCATGAATGGGGGGGGGCATCACGAGGCCATGGGTGTTTTCCCACGATGGGAGTTGTGAAAAGCTCCAAACTGCAGAGAGTCTTCTGCAGGACAATTGAGACCTGTTGTTTGGCTCCAGGCCAATGATTCTGAGCAGGGTTCTAAGGATGGATGGCTGGGTATCCCACCTCGCATTCCAATTGTCTCCTAGGAACCAGACAGGTTAGATCTCCTGGATCTGTGGGGAGCAACCGAGGACGCTGATTTGAAATGGACACCCCTGGGGATGGGTCCTAACGTGCTTTTGTGTCTATGGAGACCTTGGAATGAAGCGGTGGCACTGGGGCCCTAAAGGGTTCTCCTAAACAGAGGCTTTGACACAGCTCCAATGTGCAAGTTTCCCATGTGTAGATGAGATGTTTTCTGATGGGTGAGTCAAGAAACAGCTAGATGATGCTTTTGAAATCCAGGAATGTGAGGAGAGATGCCTGGAAACCAAAGCAATGGATCTGATTAGTGCCTAGGGGCCTGTTCTTTCCTTTTTACCTCTGGGCACATCTGTCTATGGGTCTGAGTGCAGGTAGGTGCTCAGTTGGGCTCAAATTGCCCCTGTCTTTCCTGGGAAGCCACCACTATTGAGATGGATCAGGGACTTTGGAGGTTTATCCTATTAGAAGGGTTGTGGCCATTGGAATGGGCACACACAATTCCCTTGGAGAGGGCAAGTACAGTCCTCAGGTTTGGCTCCAGGGGCCTGAGCCTGTAGGTTGTGTAGGCCAGGGCTGTTTGGACAGTTGTCTGAAAACACAAACTCGGCTTATGTTTCGGGTCATAGGTATGGCAGGACTGATCTACAGACCATGAGGAGAACTCTTCGGGATTTGAAAGAAGGGCGAGTGTGAGGCTCCTGCTCAAGTTTTTGTCTCTGGATATCGTGTCACTCATGGTCGTGGAATTTCTGGGTGACTTCATGGGAAATGGACGAGTCTTACTCTCTGCTGGTTTGGCCCCGTCCAAAGAGTTTGGGGTCATTCTGTGGGCTGGAAGAAGTACGTTTTATTTTGTTGTTGTTGTTGTTGCTTTTTTCTTTTTTAACCTCAGGTGTCCCACCAAATGATGGATTCCAGTGTAGAGCCCTGGGGAGGGGCGACTGGACAATCAGAAATCTGGTTAAAAATTGGGGCCTAGGGACATGTCAAGCCAATTATGACATCTAATGGTCCAGCCACTGAGAGGACTTACTAGAGGACAGGACTCATGCTGAGGGTCACAATGCGTGTGTATGCACTCGTCGCACTCAAGAATGGGCGGGGCCGCAGGGTGAATGCTGGTTTCTCTTACACTGAACGTTGGACAACGTGCCAACCACAAGGGTTCTTGCCATGGGTAAGGAGGAGTTCTGACTTCTGCATCACACTCACCCCTGGGCAGTGATTGGAGATAAAGTCTCGGTTTTGAAGTCTGAAAACTGAGGTAGGAAAGAGATGATGACCTAGGGCCATGGCGGGTTTTATGTGCTCAGTGTGCGGTCAGCTTTCTGGGTGTTGCTCAGGAGGTCCGGGCTCAGGTTGTGTTCGACAGTGCATTAGTGCCCAGGTTAGACTATATAATTTGGGAAAAGTCGAGTGCTGTGTAGGTTTACCCTCATTTAAGTTGCCTGGGCAGCTCATGAGGCAATAATTTTTTTTTCTAGAGGGCAGGCAGAGTGCTGCATTGTGGGTCCGGAATTGCCAAACTTGAGGTCTTCGGGGCCAGGAGTGTGAGGACGGAAGTCTGAGAAGACAAGCTAGACTTGGGTTTCAGGGCGAGGGCACGGCAGGTACCCCCGGCAGATCTGAAATAATATCTCATGCATCTGAAGTCAGGGCGAGGATCAGACGTTGGCTCAGGTTGGAGTTTCTGAGCATGACGGCCACTTCATAAAGGGAGCGGAATCTCGAGGCCATTGAGGTTTTCCCACGTTGGGAGTTTTGGGATGCCCCCTTCAAGGATTCCTTCTGTGGGACAATTGAGACCTGTTGGACAGCTCCAGGTCATCCCATATGGAATGACTCCAGAGCACTGTTCGCAAATGGATGCCTGGGAAGCCCACCTCGTATTCCAATTGTCTCCTAGCAACAAGACAGTTTAGATCTGATGGCTCTGCCGGAGCAACCGGGGTGGCTGAGTTGAAATGGACTTTCCTGAGGATGGGTCCTAATGTGTTTTTGTGTCCTTGAGGGCCTTGGAGTGAGGCGGTGGCACCGGGACCCTGAAGTACTCTCCTAATTTGGACATGGCTCCCATGCACAGGTTTCCTTGTGGAGACGAGATGAGTTCTGATGGGTGCCTCAGGAAAACCCCTATGCTCGTATTGGAATCAGGCTTTTGAGGACACATGCCTGTAAACCAAAGCAATGGATCCTATTATGGCCTAGGGTCCTGTCTGGTTCAATCTTCTTCTCTGGGGACATCCATCTATGGTATGAGAGAAGGTCGATTATCAGCTGGTGTCAGACAGCCCTTGTTTGTTCCGGGAGACCTACACTATTGGGATGGCCTCAGGGACTTTGGAGGTTTCTCCTAATTTGTACGATTTTGGACCATGGAATGGGCAGAATTCCCATGGATTGGTAGGCACAGTCCTAATGTGTGGCTCCAGGGGCCCAGCCTGGAGGGTGTGTGGCCCAAGACTTTGAGGACAGAAGTCTGAAAACACAAACTCAGATTAGGTTTGGGGACGTAGGTATGGCAGGCCCGATCTACAAACCATGAGAAGAACTCTTCAGGATATGAAGAAAGTGCGAGTCTGAGGCGCTTGCTCAGGCTTTTGACTCTGGATTTTGTATCAGCGATGGCCGTGTAATGTCGGGGAGGCCTCATGGGCCATGGACGAATCTTCCTCTCTGAGGATTTGGCCCGATTCCCAATTGCTTTTCGTCAATCTGTGGGATGGGAGGACTCATTTCAGTTTTGTTACTTCAGGTGTCCCACCAAAAGAGGAATTCCAAAGCCAAGCCGTGCGGAAGACTGAAGGGACAACCCAAACTATGGTTAAAAATTGGGGCCTAGGGGCATGGCAAGCCCAATATGCTATCTCTTCATCATCCAGCCACTGAGTGGCCTTACTTGAGAACTGGGCTCAGCCTGAGCGTCACAATGTGTGTTTGTGACCAATGTGGCCCATGAGCATGGGCGGGGCCTCATGGGCCACACTGGTTTCAACTACACTGAACGTTGGACAACGTGCCAACCACAAGGTTTCTTGCCATGGGGAAGGAGTTCTGATTTCTGCATCACCTTCAACCCTGGGCAGTGATTGGAGATAAGGTCTAGGTTCTGAAACCTGAAAACCGAGGTTGGGAAGAGATGAAGACCTAAGGCCATGGCGGCTCGATGTGCTCAGTGTGCGGCCAGCTGTCTGGAAGGGGCCAGGGGGTCCAGGCTCAGGCTGTGTCAGAAAGGGCATTAGTGCCCTGGTCAGCCTATGTATTTGGGGTAAAGCCAGGTCGGTGCAGGTTGATCCTCATTTGGGGTTACTGGGTTGTCCCAGAGGACAATGTTTTTCTTCTGGAGGGCCGGCAGAGTGCTGCACTGTAGTTCTGGATTGCCAAACTGGAGGGCTTGTGGGCCAGGAGTCTGACGACAAAAGTCTGAGAACACAAGCTAGGCTTAGGTTTCTGGGTGAGGCCATGGCAGGCACAATCTACAGACCTGAATCGAGATCTCGTGCATCTGAAGTCAGGGCGAGGATCAGACGATCGCTCAGGTTGGAGTTTCTGTCCCTGATGGCCCCTTCATGAATGGGGGGGGGCATCACGAGGCCATGGGTGTTTTCCCACGATGGGAGTTGTGAAAAGCTCCAAACTGCAGAGAGTCTTCTGCAGGACAATTGAGACCTGTTGTTTGGCTCCAGGCCAATGATTCTGAGCAGGGTTCTAAGAATGGATGGCTGGGTATCCCACCTCGCATTCCAATTGTCTCCCAGCAACAAGACAGGTTAGATCTCCTGGATATGTGGGGAGCAACCGAGGACGCTGAGTTGAAATGGACACCCCTGGGGATGGGTCCTAACGTGCTTTTGTGTCTATGGAGACCTTGGAATGAAGCGGTGTCACTGGGGCCCTAAAGGGTTCTCCTAAACAGAGGCTTTGACACAGCTCCAATGTGCAAGTTTCCCATGTGTAGATGAGATGTTTTCTGATGGGTGAGTCAAGAAACAGCTAGATGATGCTTTTGAAATAGAGGAATGTGAGGAGAGATGCCTGGAAACCAAAGCAATCGATCTGATTAGTGCCAAGGGGCCTGTTCTTTCCTTTTTACCTCTGGGCACATCTGTCTATGGGTCTGAGTGCAGGTAGGTGCTCAGTTGGGCTCAGATTGCCCCTGTCTTTCCTGGGAAGCCACCACTATTGAGATGGATCAGGGACTTTGGAGGTTTATCCTATTAGAAGGGTTGTGGCCATTGGAATGGGCACACACAATTCCCTTGGAGAGGGCAAGTACAGTCCTCAGGTTTGGCTCCAGGGGCCTGAGCCTGTAGGTTGTGTAGGCCAGGGCTGTTTGGACAGTTGTCTGAAAACACAAACTCGGCTTATGTTTCGTGTCATAGGTATGGCAGGACTGATCTACAGACCATGAGGAGAACTCTTCGGGATTTGAAAGAAGGGCGAGTGTGAGGCTCCTGCTCAAGTTTTTGTCTCTGGATATCGTGTCACTCATGGTCGTGGAATTTCTGGGTGACTTCATGGGAAATGGACGAGTCTTACTCTCTGGTGGTTAGGCCCCGTCCAAAGAGTTTGGGGTCATTCTGTGGGCTGGAAGAAGTACGTTTAATTTTGTTGTTGTTGTTGTTGCTTTTTTCTTTTTTAACCTCAGGTGTCCCACCAAATGATGGATTCCAGAGTAGAGCCCTGGGGAGGGGCGACTGGACAATCGAAATCTGGTTAAAAATTGGGGCCTAGGGACATGTCAAGCCCATTATGACATCTAATGGTCCAGCCACTGAGAGGACTTACTAGAGGACAGGACTCATGCTGAGGGTCACAATGCGTGTGTATGCACTCGTCGCACTCAAGAATGGGCGGGGCTGCAGGGTGAATGCTGGTTTCTCTTACACTGAACGTTGGACAACGTGCCAACCACAAGGGTTCTTGCCATGGGTAAGGAGGAGTTCTGACTTCTGCATCACACTCACCCCTGGGCAGTAATTGGAGATAAGGTCTCGGTTCTGAAGCCTGAAAACTGAGGTAGGAAAGAGATGATGACCTAAGGCCATGGCGGGTTTTATGTGCTCAGTGTGCGGTCAGCTTTCTGGGTGTTGCTCAGGAGGTCCGGGCTCAGGTTGTGTTCGAAAGTGCATTAGTGCCCAGGTTAGACTATATAATTTGGGTAAAGTCGAGTTCTGTGTAGGTTTACCCTCATTTAAGGTGCCTGGGCAGCTCATGAGGCAATAATTTTTTTTTCTAGAGGGCAGGCAGAGTGCTGCATTGTGGGTCCGGAATTGCCAAACTTGAGGTCTTCGGGGCCAGGAGTGTGAGGACGGAAGTCTGAGAAGACAAGCTAGACTTGGGTTTCAGGGCGAGGGCACGGCAGGTACCCCCGGCAGATCTGAACCAATATCTCATGCATCTGAAGTCAGGGCGAGGATCAGACGTTGGCTCAGGTTGGAGTTTCTGAGCATGACGGCCACTTCATGAAGGGAGCGGAATCTCGAGGCCATTGAGGTTTTCCCACGTTGGGAGTTTTGGGATGCCCCCTTCAAGGATTCCTTCTGTGGGACAATTGAGACCTGTTGGACAGCTCCAGGTCATCCCATATGGAATGACTCCATAGCACCGTTCGCGAATGGATGCCTGGGAAGCCCGCCTCGTATTCCAATTGTCTCCTAGCTACAAGACAGTTTAGATCTGATGGCTCTGCCGGAGCAACCGGGGTGGCTGAGTTGAATTGGACTTTCCTGAGGATGGGTCCTAATGTGTTTTTGTGTCCATGAGGGCCTTGGAGTGGGGCGGTGGCACCGGGACCCTGAAGTACTCTCCTAATCTTTGGACATGGCTCCCATGCACAGGTTTCCTTGTGGAGACGAGATGAGTTCTGATGGGTACCTCAGGAAAACCCCTATGCTCGTATTGGAATCAGGCTTTTGAGGACACATGCCTGTAAAACAAAGCAATGGATCCTATTATGGCCTAGGGTCCTGTCTGGTTCAATCTTCTTCTCTGGGGACATCCATCTATGGTATGAGTGGAGGTCGATTATCAGCTGGTGTCAGACAGCCCTTGTTTGTTCCGGGAGACCTACACTATTGGGATGGCCTCAGGGACTTTGGAGGTTTCTCCTAATTTGTACGATTTTGGACCATGGAATGGGCAGAATTCCCATGGATTGGTAGGCACAGTCCTAATGTGTGGCTCCAGGGGCCCAGCCTGGAGGGTGTGGGGCCCAAGACTTTGAGGACAGAAGTCTGAAAACACAAACTCAGCTTAGGTTTGGGGTCGTAGGTATGGCAGCCCGATCTACAAACCATGAGAAGAACTCTTCAGGATATGAAGAAATTGCGAGTCTGAGGTGCTTGCTCAGGCTTTTGTCTCTGGATTTTGTATCAGCGATGGCCGTGGAATGTCGGGGAGGCCTCATGGGCCATGGACGAATCTTCCTCTCTGAGGATTTGGCCCGATTCCCAATTGCTTTTCGTCAATCTGTGGGATGGGAGGACTCATTTCAGTTAAGTTACTTCAGGTGTCCCACCAAAAGAGGAATTCCAACGCCAAGCCGTGGGGAAGACTGAAGGGACAACCCAAACTATGTTTAAAAATTGGGGCCTAGGGGCATGGCAAGCCCAATATGCTATCTCTTCATCCAGCCACTGAGTGGCCTTACTTAAGGACTGGGCTCAGCCTGAGCGTCACAATGTGTGTTTGTGACCAATGTGGCCCATGAGCATGGGCGGGGCCTCATGGGCCACACTGGTTTCAACTACACTGAACGTTGGACAACATGCCAACCACAAGGTTTCTTGCCATGGGGAAGGAGTTCTGATTTCTGCATCACCTTCAACCCTGGGCAGTGATTGGAGATAAGGTCTAGGTTCTGAAACCTGAAAACCGAGGTTGGGAAGAGATGAAGACCTAAGGCCATGGCGGCTCGATGTGCTCAGTGTGTGGCCAGCTGTCTGGGAGGGTCCAAGGGCTCCAGGCTCAGGCTGTGTCAGAAAGGGCATTAGTGCCCTGGTCAGCCTATGTATTTGGGGTAAAGCAAAGGTCGGTGCAGGTTGATCCTCATTTGGGGTTACTGGGTTGCCCCAGAGGACAATGTTTTTCTTCTGGAGGGCCGGCAGAGTGCTGCATTGTAGTTCTGGATTGCCAAACTGGAGGGCTTGTGGGCCAGTAGTCTGACGACAAAAGTCTGAGAACACAAGCTAGGCTTAGGTTTCTGGGTGAGGCCATGGCAGGCACAATCTACAGACCTGAATCGAGATCTCGTGCATCTGAAGTCAGGGCGAGGATCAGACGATCGCTCAGGTTG
Source organism: Mustela nivalis (assembly GCF_964662115.1). Lineage (NCBI taxonomy): Eukaryota > Metazoa > Chordata > Mammalia > Carnivora > Mustelidae > Mustela > Mustela nivalis. The sequence continues at coordinate 62,585 of NW_028134961.1, read as the reverse complement.
GAGTTTCTGTCCCTGATGGCCCCTTCATTAATGGGGGGGGGCATCACGAGGCCATGGGTGTTTTCCCACGATGGGAGTTGTGAAAAGCTCCAAACTGCAGAGAGTCTTCTGCAGGACAATTGAGACCTGTTGTTTGGCTCCAGGCCAATGATTCTGAGCAGGGTTCTAAGGATGGATGGCTGGGTAGCCCACGTCGCATTCCAATTGTCTCCTACCAACAAGACAGGTTAGATCTCCTGGATCTGTGGGGAGCAACCGAGGACGCTGAGTTGAAATGGACACCCCTGGGGATGGGTCCTAACGTGCTTTTGTGTCTATGGAGACCTTGGAATGAAGCGGTGGCACTGGGGCCCTAAAGGGTTCTCCTAAACAGAGGCTTTGACACAGCTCCAATGTGCCAGTTTCCCATGTGTAGATGAGATGTTTTCTGATGGGTGAGTCAAGAAACAGCTAGATGATGCTTTTGAAATCCAGGAATGTGAGGAGAGATGCCTGGAAACCAAAGCAATGGATCTGATTAGTGCCTAGGGGCCTGTTCTTTCCTTTTTACCACTGGGGACATCTGTCTATGGGTCTGAGAGCAGGTAGGTGCTCAGTTGGGCTCAGATTGCCCCTGTCTTTCCTGGGAAGCCACCACTATTGAAATGGATCAGGGACTTTGGAGGTTTATCCTATTAGAAGTGTTGTGGCCATTGGAATGGGCACACACAATTCCCTTGGAGAGGGCAAGTACAGTCCTCAGGTTTGGCTCCAGGGGCTTGAGCCTGTAGGTTGTGTAGGCCAGGGCTGTTTGGACAGTTGTCTGAAAACACAAACTCGGCTTATGTTTCGTATCATAGGTATGGCAGGACTGATCTACAGACCATGAGGAGAACTCTTCGGGATTTGAAAGAAGGGCGAGTGTGAGGCTCCTGCTCAAGTTTTTGTCTCTGGATATCGTGTCACTCATGGTCGTGCAATTTCTGGGTGACTTCATGGGAAATGGGCGAGTCTTACTCTCTGCTGGTTTGGCCCCGTCCAAAGAGTTTGGGGTCATTCTGTGGGCTGGAAGAAGTACGTTTTATTTTGTTGTTGTTGTTGTTGTTTTTTTCTTTTTTAACCTCAGTTGTCACACCAAATGATGGATTCCAGAGTAGAGCCCTGGGGAGGGGCGACTGGACAATCAGAAATCTGGTTAAAAATTGGGGCCTAGGGACATGTCAAGCCCATTATGACATCTAATGGTCCAGCCACTGAGAGGACTTACTAGAGAACAGGACTCATGCTGAGGGTCACAATGCGTGTGTATGCACTTGTCGCACTCAAGAATGGGCGGGGCCGCAGCGTGAATGCTGGTTTCTCTTACACTGAACGTTGGACAACGTGCCAACCACAAGGGTTCTTGCCATGGGTAAGGAGGAGTTCTGACTTCTGCATCACACTCACCCCTGGGCAGTGATTGGAGATAAAGTCTCGGTTTTGAAGTCTGAAAACTGAGGTCGGAAAGAGATGATGACCTAAGGCCATGGCGGGTTTTATGTGCTCAGTGTGCGGTCAGCTTTCTGGGTGTTGCTCAGGAGGTCCGGGCTCAGGTTGTGTTCGACAGTGCATTAGTGCCCAGGTTAGACTATATAATTTGGGTAAAGTCGAGTGCTGTGTAGGTTTACCCTCATTTAAGTTGCCTGGGCAGCTCATGAGGCAATAATTTTTTTTTCTAGAGGGCAGGCAGAGTGCTGCATTGTGGGTCCGGAATTGCCAAACTTGAGGGCTTCGGGGCCAGGAGTGTGAGGACGGAAGTCTGAGAAGACAAGCTAGACTTGGGTTTCAGGGCGAGGGCACGGCAGGTACCCCCGGCAGATCTGAACCAATATCTCATGCATCTGAAGTCAGGGCGAGGATCAGACGTTGGCTCAGGTTGGAGTTTCTGAGCATGACGGCCACTTCATGAAGGGAGCGGAATCTCGAGGCCATTGAGGTTTTCCCACGTTGGGAGTTTTGGGGTGCCCCCTTCAAGGATTCCTTCTGTGGGACAATTGAGACCTGTTGGTCAGCTCCAGGTCATCCCATATGGAATGACTCCATAGCACCGTTCGCGAATGGATGCCTGGGAAGCCCGCCTCGTATTCCAATTGTCTCCTAGCTACAAGACAGTTTAGATCTGATGGCTCTGCCGGAGCAACCGGGGTGGCTGAGTTGAAATGGACTTTCCTGAGGATGGGTCCTAATGTGTTTTTGTGTCCATGAGGGCCTTGGAGTGGGGCGGTGGCACCGGGACCCTGAAGTAAACTCCTAATCTTTGGACATGGCTCCCATGCACAGGTTTCCTTGTGGAGACGAGATGAGTTCTGATGGGTGCCTCAGGAAAACCCCTATGCTCGTATTGGAATCAGGCTTTTGAGGACACATGCCTGTAAACCAAAGCAATGGATCCTATTATGGCCTAGGGTCCTGTCTGGTTCAATCTTCTTCTCTGGGGACATCCATCTATGGTATAAGTGGAGGTCGATTATCAGCTGGTCTCAGACAGCCCTTGTTTGTTCCGGGCGACCTACACTATTGGGATGGCCTCAGGGACTTTGGAGGTTTCTCCTAATTTGTACGATTTTGGACCATGGAATGGGCAGAATTCCCATGGATTGGTAGGCACAGTCCTAATGTGTGGCTCCAGGGGCCCAGCCTGTAGGGTGTGGGGCCCAAGACTTTGAGGACAGAAGTCTGAAAACACAAACTCAGCTTAGGTTTGGGGACGTAGGTATGGCAGCGCGATCTACAAACCATGAGAAGAACTCTTCAGGATATGAAGAAAGTGCGAGTCTGAGGCGCTTGCTCAGGCTTTTCTCTCTGGATTTTGTATCAGCGATGGCCGTGGAATGTCGGGGAGGCCTCATGGGCCATGGACGAATCTTCCTCTCTGAGGATTTGGCCCGAATCCCAATTGCTTTTCGTCAATCTGTGGGATGGGAGGACTCATTTCAGTTTAGTTACTTCAGGTGTCCCACCAAAAGAGGAATTCCAACGCCAAGCCGTGGGGAAGACTGAAGGGACAACCCAAACTATGGTTAAAAATAGGGGCCTAGGGGCATTGCAAGCCCAATATGATATCTCTTCATCCAGCCACTGAGTGGCCTTACTTAAGGACTGGGCTCAGCCTGAGCGTCACAATGTGTGTTTGTGACCAATGTGGCCCATGAGCATGGGCGGGGCCTCATGGGCCACACTGGTTTCAACTACACTGAACGTTGGACAACATGCCAACCACAAGGTTTCTTGCCATGGGGAAGGAGTTCTGATTTCTGCATCACCTTCAACCCTGGGCAGTGATTGGAGATAAGGTCTAGGTTCTGAAACCTGAAAACCGAGGTTGGGAAGAGATGAAGACCTAAGGCCATGGCGGCTCGATGTGCTCAGTGTGCGGCCAGCTGTCTGGGAGGGTCCAAGGGCTCCAGGCTCAGTCTGTGTCAGAAAGGGCATTAGTGCCCTGGTCAGCCTATGTATTTGGGGTAAAGCCAAGGACGGTGCAGGTTGATCCTCATTTGGGGTTACTGGGTTGCCCCAGAGGACAATGTTTTTCTTCTGGAGGGCCGGCAGAGTGCTGCATTGTAGTTCTGGATTGCCAAACTGGAGGGCTTGTGGGCCAGGAGTCTGACGACAAAAGTCTGAGAACACAAGCTAGGCTTAGGTTTCTAAGTGAGGCCATGGCAGGCACAATCTACAGACCTGAATCGAGATCTCGTGCATCTGAAGTCAGGGCGAGGATCAGACGATCGCTCAGGTTGGAGTTTCTGTCCCTGATGGCCCCTTCATGAATGGGGGGGGGGCATCACGAGGCCATGGGTGTTTTCCCACGATGGGAGTTGTGAAAAGCTCCAAACTGCAGAGAGTCTTCTGCAGGACAATTGAGACCTGTTGTTTGGCTCCAGGCCAATGATTCTGAGCAGGGTTCTAAGGATGGATGGCTGGGTATCCCACCTCGCATTCCAATTGTCTCCCAGCAACAAGACAGGTTAGATCTCCTGGATCTGTGGGGAGCAACCGAGGACGCTGAGTTGAAATGGACACCCCTGGGGATGGGTCCTAACGTGCTTTTGTGTCTATGGAGACTTTGGAATGAAGCGGTGGCACTGGGGCCCTAAAGGGTTCTCCTAAACAGAGGCTTTGACACAGCTCCAATGTGCAAGTTTCCCATGTGTAGATGAGATGTTTTCTGATGGGTGAGTCAAGAAACAGCTAGATGATGCTTTTGAAATCCAGGCCTCTGAGGAGAGATGCCTGGAAACCAAAGCAATGGATCTGATTAGTGCCTAGGGGCCTGTTCTTTCCTTTTTACCTCTGGGCACATCTGTCTATGGGTCTGAGTGCAGGTAGGTGCTAAGTTGGGCTCAGATTGCCCCTGTCTTTCCTGGGAAACCACCACTATTGAGATGGATCAGGGACTTTGGAGGTTTATCCTATTAGAAGGGTTGTGGCCATTGGAATGGGCACACACAATTCCCTTGGAGAGGGCAAGTACAGTCCTCAGGTTTGGCTCCAGGGGCCTGAGCCTGTAGGTTGTGTAGGCCAGGGCTGTTTGTACAGTTGTCTGAAAACACAAACTCGGCTTATGTTTCGTGTCATAGGTATGGCAGGACTGATCTACAGACCATGAGGAGAACTCTTCGGGATTTGAAAGAAGGGCGAGTGTGAGGCTCCTGCTCAAGTTTTTGTCTCTGGATATCGTGTCACTCATGGTCGTGCAATTTCTGGGTGACTTCATGGGAAATGGACGAGTCTTACTCTCTGCTGGTTTGGCCCCGTCCAAAGAGTTTGGGGTCATTCTGTGGGCTGGAAGAAGTCCGTTTTTTTTTGTTGTTGTTGTTGTTGTTGTTGTTTTCTTTTTTAACCTCAGGTGTCCCACCAAATGATGGATTCCAGAGTAGAGCCCTGGGGAGGGTCGACTGGACAATCAGAAATCTGGTTAAAAATTGGGGCCTAGGGACATGTCAAGCCCATTATGACATCTAATGGTCCAGCCACTGAGAGGACTTACTAGAGGACAGGACTCATGCTGAGGGTCACAATGCGTGTGTATGCCCTCGTCGCACTCAAGAATGGGCGGGGCCTCAGGGTGAATGCTGGTTTCTCCTACACTGAACGTTGGACAACGTGCCAACCACAAGGGTTCTTGCCATGGGTAAGGAGGAGTTCTGACTTCTGCATCACACTCACCCCTGGGCAGTGATTGGAGATAAGGTCTCGGTTCTGAAGCCTGAAAACTGAGGTAGGAAAGAGATGATGACCTAAGGCCATGGCGGGTTTTATGTGCTCAGTGTGCGGTCAGCTTTCTGGGTGTTGCTCAGGAGGTCCGGGCTCAGGTTGTGTTCGACAGTGCATTAGTGCCCAGGTTAGACTATATAATTTGGGTAGAGTCGAGTGCTGCGTAGATTTACCCGCATTTAAGGTGCCTGGGCAGGTTGAGGCAATAATTTTTTTTCTAGAGGGCAGGCAGAGTGCTGCATTGTGGGTCCGGAATTGCCAAACTTGAGGGCTTCGGGGCCAGGAGTGTGAGGACGGAAGTCTGAGAAGACAAGCTAGACTTGGGTTTCAGGGCGAGGGCACGGCAGGTACCCCCTGCAGATCTGAACCAATATCTCATGCATCTGAAGTCAGGGCGAGGATCAGACGTTGGCTCAGGTTGGAGTTTCTGAGCATGACGGCCGCTTCATGAAGGGAGCGGAATCTCGAGGCCATTGAGGTTTTCCCGCGTTGGGAGTTGTGGGATGCCCCCTTCAAGGATTCCTTCTGCGGGACAATTGAGACCTGTTGGACAGCTCCAGGACATCCCATATGGAATGACTCCAGAGCACCGTTCGCGGATGGATGCCTGGGAAGCCCGCCTCGCATTCCAATTGTCTCCTAGCAACAAGACAGTTTAGATATGATGGCTCTGCCGGAGCAACCGGGGTGACTGAGTTGAAATGGACTTTCCTGAGTATGGGTCCTAATGTGTTTTTGTGTCCATGAGGGCCTTGGAATGGGGCGGTGGCAACGGGACCCTGAAGTACTCTCCTAAGCTTTGGACATGGCTCCCATGCACAGGTTTCCTTGTGGAGACGAGATGAGTTCTGATGGGTGCCTCAGGAAAACCCCTATGCTCGTATTGGAATCAGGCTTTTGAGGACACATGCCTGTAACCCAAAGCAATGGATCCTATTATGGCCTAGGGTCCTGTCTGGTTCAATCTTATTCTCTGAGGACATCCATCTATGGTATGAGTGAAGGTCGATTATCAGCTGGTGTCAAACAGCCCTTGTTTGTTCCGGGCGACCTACACTATTGGGATGGCCTCAGGGACTTTGGAGGTTTCTCCTAATTTGTACGATTTTGGACCATGGAATGGGCAGAATTCCCATGGATTGGTAGGCACAGTCCTAATGTGTGGCTCCAGGGGCCCAGCCTGGAGGGTGTGTGGCCCAAGTCTTTGAGGACAGAAGTCTGAAAACACAAACTCAGCTTAGGTTTGGGGACGTAGGTATGGCAGGCCCGATCTACAAACCATGAGAAGAACTCTTCAGGATATGAAGAAAGTGCTTGTCTGAGGCACTTGCTCAGGCTTTTGTCTCTGGATTTTGTATCAGCGATGGCCGTGGAATGTTGGGGAGACCTCATGGGCTATGGACGAATCTTCCTCTCTGAGGATGTGGCCCGATAACCCATTGCTTTTCCTCAATCTGTGGGATGGGAGGACTCATTTCAGGTTTGTTACCTCAGGTGTCCCACCAAAAGAGGAATTCCAAAGCTAAGCCGTTGGGAATACTGAAGGGACAACCCGAACTATGGTTCAAAATTGGGGCCTAGGGGCATGGCAAGCCCAATATGCTATCTCTTCATCCAGGCACTGAGTGGCCTTACTTGAGGACTGGACTCAGCCTGAGAGTCACAATGTGTGTTTGTGACCAATGTGGCCCGCGAGCATGGGCGGGGTCTCATGAGCCACACTGGTTTCAACGACACTGAACGTTGGATAAGATGCCAACCACAAGGTTTCTCGCCATGAGGAAGGAGTTCTGATTTCTGCATCACCTTCAACCCTGGGCAGTGATTGGAGATAAGGTCTAGGTTCTGAAACCTGAAAACCGAGGTTGGGAAGAGCTGACGACCTAAGGCCATGGTGGCTCAATGTCCTCAGTGTGCGGCCAGCTGTCTGGGAGGGTCCAGCGGGTCCATACTCAGGCTGTGTCAGAAAGGGCATTAGTGCCCTGGTCAGCCTATGTATTGGGGGTACAGCCAAGGTCGGTGCAGTTTGATCCTCATTTGGGGTTACTGGGTAGCCCCAGAGGACAATGTTTTTCTTCTGGAGGGCCAGCAGAGTGCTGCATATAGTTCTGGATTGCAAACTGGAGGGCTTGTGGGCCAGGAGTCTGACGACAAAAGTCTGGGAACACAAGCCAGGCTTAGGTTTCTGGGTGAGGCCATGGCAAGCACAATCTACAGACCTGAATCGACATCTCGTGCATCTGAAGTCAGGGCGAGGATCAGACGATCGCTCAGGTTGGAGTTTCTGTCCCTGATGGCCCCTTCATGAATGGGGGGGGGCATCACGAGGCCATGGGTGTTTTCCCACGATGGGAGTTGTGAGAAGCTCCAAACTGCAGAGAGTCTTCTGCAGGACAATTGAGACCTGTTGTTTGGCTCCAGGCCAATGATTTTGAGCAGGGTTCCAAGGATGGATGGCGGGGTAGCCCACCTCACATTCCAATTGTCTCCTAGGAACCAGACAGGTTAAATCTCCTGGATCTGTTGGGAGCAACCGAGGACGCTGAGTTGAAATGGACACCCCTGGGGATGGGTCCTAACGTGCTTTTGTGTCTATGGAGACCTTGGAATAAAGCGGTGGCACTGGAGCCCTAAAGGGTTCTCCTAAACAGAGGCTTTGACACAGCTCCAACGTGCAAGTTTCCCATGTGTAGATGAGATGTTTTCTGATGGGTGAGTCAAGAAACAGCTATATGCTGCTTTTGAAATCCAGGCCTCTGAGGAGAGATGCCTGGAAACCAAAGCAATGGATCTGATTAGTGCCTAGGGGCCTGTTCTTTCCTTTTTAACTCTGGGGACATCTGTCTATGGGTCTGAGTGCAGGTAGGTGCTCAGTTGGGCTCAGATTGCCCCTGTCTTTCCTGGGAAGCCACCACTATTGAGATGGATCAGGGACTTTGGATGTTTATCCTATTAGAAGGGTTGTGGCCATTGGAATGGGCACACACAATTCCCTTGGAGAGGGCAAGTACAGTCCTCAGGTTTGGCTCCAGGGGGCTGATCCTGTAGGTTGTGTAGGCCAGGGCTGTTTGGACAGTTGTCTGAAAACACAAACTCGGCTTATGTTTCGGGTCATAGGTATGGCAGGACTGATCTACAGACCATGAGGAGAACTCTTCGGGATTTGAAAGAAGGGCGAGTGTGAGGCTCCTGCTCAAGTTTTGGTCTCTGGATATCGTGTCACTCATGGTCGTTGAATTTCTGGGTGACTTCATGGGAAATGGACGAGTCTTACTCTCTGGTGGTTTGGCCCCGTCCAAAGAGTTTGGGGTCATTCTGTGGGCTGGAAGAAGTCCGTTTTTTTGTTGTTGTTGTTTTTGTTGTTTTCTTTTTTAACCTCAGGTGTCCCACCAAATGATGGATTCCAGAGTAGAGCCCTGGGGAGGGGCGACTTGACAATCAGAAATCTGGTTAAAAATTGGGGCCTTAAGGACATGTCAAGCCCATTATGACGTCTATAGGTCCAGCCACTGAGAGGACTTACTAGAGGACAGGACTCATGCTGAGGGTCACAATGCGTGTGTATGCCCTCGTCGCATTCAAGAATGGGCGGGGCCTCAGGGTGAATGCTGGTTTCTTTTACACTGAACGTTGGACAACGTGCCAACCACAAGGGTTCTTTCCATGTGTAAGGAAGAGTTCTGATTTCTGCATCACACTCACCCCTGGGCAGTGATTGGAGATAAGGTCTCGGTTCTGAAGCCTGAAAACTGAGGTAGGGAAGAGATGATGACCTAAGGCCATGGCGGGTTTTATGTGCTCAGTGTGCGGTCAGCTTTCTGGGTGTTGCTCAGGAGGTCCGGGCTCAGGTTGTGTTCGACAGTGCATTAGTGCCCAGGTTAGACTATATAATTTGGGTAGAGTCGAGTGCTGCGTAGGTTTACCCGCATTTAAGGTGCCTGGGCAGGTTGAGGCAATAATTTTTTTTCTAGAGGGCAGGCAGAGTGCTGCATTGTGGGTCCGGAATTGCCAAACTTGAGGGCTTCGGGGCCAGGAGTGTGAGGACGGAAGTCTGAGAAGACAAGCTAGACTTGGGTTTCAGGGCGAGGGCACGGCAGGTACCCCCTGCAGATCTGAACCAATATCTCATGCATCTGAAGTCAGGGCGAGGATCAGACGTTGGCTCAGGTTGGAGTTTCTGAGCATGACGGCCGCTTCATGAAGGGAGCGGAATCTCGAGGCCATTGAGGTTTTCCCGCGTTGGGAGTTGTGGGATGCCCCCTTCAAGGATTCCTTCTGCGGGACAATTGAGACCTGTTGGACAGCTCCAGGACATTTCATATGGAATGACTCCAGAGCACCGTTCGCGGATGGATGCCTGTGAAGCCCGCCTCGCATTCCAATTGTCTCCTAGCAACAAGACAGTTTAGATATGATGGCTCTGCCGGAGCAACCGGGGTGACTGAGTTGAAATGGACTTTCCTGAGTATGGGTCCTAATGTGTTTTTGTGTCCATGAGGGCCTTGGAATGGGGCGGTGGCAACGGGACCCTGAAGTACTCTCCTAAGCTTTGGACATGGCTCCCATGCACAGGTTTCCTTGTGGAGACGAGATGAGTTCTGATGGGTGCCTCAGGAAAACCCCTATGCTCGTATTGGAATCAGGCTTTTGAGGACACATGCCTGTAACCCAAAGCAATGGATCCTATTATGGCCTAGGGTCCTGTCTGGTTCAATCTTATTCTCTGAGGACATCCATCTATGGTATGAGTGAAGGTCGATTATCAGCTGGTGTCAAACAGCCCTTGTTTGTTCCGGGCGACCTACACTATTGGGATGGCCTCAGGGACTTTGGAGGTTTCTCCTAATTTGTACGATTTTGGACCATGGAATGGGCAGAATTCCCATGGATTGGTAGGCACAGTCCTAATGTGTGGCTCCAGGGGCCCAGCCTGGAGGGTGTGTGGCCCAAGTCTTTGAGGACAGAAGTCTGAAAACACAAACTCAGCTTAGGTTTGGGGACGTAGGTATGGCAGGCCCGATCTACAAACCATGAGAAGAACTCTTCAGGATATGAAGAAAGTGCTTGTCTGAGGCACTTGCTCAGGCTTTTGTCTCTGGATTTTGTATCAGCGATGGCCGTGGAATGTTGGGGAGACCTCATGGGCTATGGACGAATCTTCCTCTCTGAGGATGTGGCCCGATAACCCATTGCTTTTCCTCAATCTGTGGGATGGGAGGACTCATTTCAGGTTTGTTACCTCAGGTGTCCCACCAAAAGAGGAATTCCAAAGCTAAGCCGTTGGGAATACTGAAGGGACAACCCGAACTATGGTTCAAAATTGGGGCCTAGGGGCATGGCAAGCCCAATATGCTATCTCTTCATCCAGGCACTGAGTGGCCTTACTTGAGGACTGGACTCAGCCTGAGAGTCACAATGTGTGTTTGTGACCAATGTGGCCCGCGAGCATGGGCGGGGTCTCATGAGCCACACTGGTTTCAACGACACTGAACGTTGGATAAGATGCCAACCACAAGGTTTCTCGCCATGAGGAAGGAGTTCTGATTTCTGCATCACCTTCAACCCTGGGCAGTGATTGGAGATAAGGTCTAGGTTCTGAAACCTGAAAACCGAGGTTGGGAAGGGCTGACGACCTAAGGCCATGGTGGCTCAATGTCCTCAGTGTGCGGCCAGCTGTCTGGGATGGTCCAGCGGGTCCATACTCAGGCTGTGTCAGAAAGGGCATTAGTGCCCTGGTCAGCCTATGTATTGGGGGTACAGCCAAGGTCGGTGCAGTTTGATCCTCATTTGGGGTTACTGGGTAGCCCCAGAGGACAATGTTTTTCTTCTGGAGGGCCAGCAGAGTGCTGCATTATAGTTCTGGATTGCAAACTGGAGGGCTTGTGGGCCAGGAGTCTGACGACAAAAGTCTGGGAACACAAGCCAGGCTTAGGTTTCTGGGTGAGGCCATGGCAAGCACAATCTACAGACCTGAATCGACATCTCGTGCATCTGAAGTCAGGGCGAGGATCAGACGATCGCTCAGGTTGGAGTTTCTGTCCCTGATGGCCCCTTCATGAATGGGGGGGTGCATCACGAGGCCATGGGTGTTTTCCCACGATGGGAGTTGTGAGAAGCTCCAAACTGCAGAGAGTCTTCTGCAGGACAATTGAGACCTGTTGTTTGGCTCCAGGCCAATGATTTTGAGCAGGGTTCCAAGGATGGATGGCGGGGTAGCCCACCTCACATTCCAATTGTCTCCTAGGAACCAGACAGGTTAAATCTCCTGGATCTGTTGGGAGCAACCGAGGACGCTGAGTTGAAATGGACACCCCTGGGGATGGGTCCTAACGTGCTTTTGTGTCTATGGAGACCTTGGAATAAAGCGGTGGCACTGGAGCCCTAAAGGGTTCTCCTAAACAGAGGCTTTGACACAGCTCCAACGTGCAAGTTTCCCATGTGTAGATGAGATGTTTTCTGATGGGTGAGTCAAGAAACAGCTATATGCTGCTTTTGAAATCCAGGCCTCTGAGGAGAGATGCCTGGAAACCAAAGCAATGGATCTGATTAGTGCCTAGGGGCCTGTTCTTTCCTTTTTAACTCTGGGGACATCTGTCTATGGGTCTGAGTGCAGGTAGGTGCTCAGTTGGGCTCAGATTGCCCCTGTCTTTCCTGGGAAGCCACCACTATTGAGATGGATCAGGGACTTTGGATGTTTATCCTATTAGAAGGGTTGTGGCCATTGGAATGGGCACACACAATTCCCTTGGAGAGGGCAAGTACAGTCCTCAGGTTTGGCTCCAGGGGGCTGATCCTGTAGGTTGTGTAGGCCAGGGCTGTTTGGACAGTTGTCTGAAAACACAAACTCGGCTTATGTTTCGGGTCATAGGTATGGCAGGACTGATCTACAGACCATGAGGAGAACTCTTCGGGATTTGAAAGAAGGGCGAGTGTGAGGCTCCTGCTCAAGTTTTGGTCTCTGGATATCGTGTCACTCATGGTCGTTGAATTTCTGGGTGACTTCATGGGAAATGGACGAGTCTTACTCTCTGGTGGTTTGGCCCCGTCCAAAGAGTTTGGGGTCATTCTGTGGGCTGGAAGAAGTCCGTTTTTTTGTTGTTGTTGTTTTTGTTGTTCTCTTTTTTAACCTCAGGTGTCCCACCAAATGATGGATTCCAGAGTAGAGCCCTGGGGAGGGGCGACTTGACAATCAGAAATCTGGTTAAAAATTGGGGCCTTAAGGACATGTCAAGCCCATTATGACGTCTATAGGTCCAGCCACTGAGAGGACTTACTAGAGGACAGGACTCATGCTGAGGGTCACAATGCGTGTGTATGCCCTCGTCGCATTCAAGAATGGGCGGGGCCTCAGGGTGAATGCTGGTTTCTTTTACACTGAACGTTGGACAACGTGCCAACCACAAGGGTTCTTTCCATGTGTAAGGAAGAGTTCTGATTTCTGCATCACACTCACCCCTGGGCAGTGATTGGAGATAAGGTCTCGGTTCTGAAGCCTGAAAACTGAGGTAGGGAAGAGATGATGACCTAAGGCCATGGCGGGTTTTATGTGCTCAGTGTGCGGTCAGCTTTCTGGGTGTTGCTCAGGAGGTCCGGGCTCAGGTTGTGTTCGACAGTGCATTAGTGCCCAGGTTAGACTATATAATTTGGGTAGAGTCGAGTGCTGCGTAGGTTTACCCGCATTTAAGGTGCCTGGGCAGGTTGAGGCAATAATTTTTTTTCTAGAGGGCAGGCAGAGTGCTGCATTGTGGGTCCGGAATTGCCAAACTTGAGGGCTTCGGGGCCAGGAGTGTGAGGACGGAAGTCTGAGAAGACAAGCTAGACTTGGGTTTCAGGGCGAGGGCACGGCAGGTACCCCCTGCAGATCTGAACCAATATCTCATGCATCTGAAGTCAGGGCGAGGATCAGACGTTGGCTCAGGTTGGAGTTTCTGAGCATGACGGCCGCTTCATGAAGGGAGCGGAATCTCGAGGCCATTGAGGTTTTCCCACGTTGGGAGTTGTAGGATGCCCCCTTCAATGATTCCTTCTGCGGGACAATTGAGACCTGTTGGACAGCTCCAGGACATCCCATATGGAATGAACCCAGAGAACCTTTCGCGGATGGATGCCTGTGAAGCCCGCCTCGCATTCCAATAGTCTCCTAGCAACAAGACAGTTTAGATCTGATGGCTCTGCGGGAGCAACCGGGGTGGCTGAGTTGAAATGGACTTTCCTGAGGATGTGTCCTAATGTGTTTTTGTGTCCATGAGGGCCTTGGAATGGGGCGGTGGCACCGGGACCCTGAAGTACTCTCCTAAGCTTTGGACATGGCTCCCATGCACAGGTTTCCTTGTGGAGACGAGATGAGTTCTGATGGGTGCCTCAGGAAAACCATATGCTCGTATTGGAATCAGGCTTTTGAGGACACATGCCTGTAACCCAAAGCAATGGATCCTATTATGGCCTAGGGTCCTGTCTGGTTCAATCTTCTTCTCTGGGGACATCCATCTATGGTATGAATGGAGGTCGATTATCAGCTGGTGTCAGACAGCCCTTGTTTGTTCCGGACGACCTACACTATTGGAATGGCCTCAGGGACTTTGGAGGTTTCTCCTAATTTGTACGATTTTGGACCATGGAATGGGCAGAATTCCCATGGATTGGTAGGCACAGTCTTAATGTGTGGCTCCAGGGGCCCAGCCTGGAGGGTGTGTGGCCCAAGACTTTGAGGACAGAAGTCTGAAAACACAAACTCAGCTTAGGTTTGGGGACGTTGGTATGGCAGGCCCGATCACAAACCATGAGAAGAACCCTTCAGGATATGAAGAATGTGCGAGTCTGAGGCGCTTGCTCAGGCTTTTGTCTCTGGATTTTGTATCAGCGAAGGCGGTGTAATGTCGGGGAGGCCTCAGGGGCCATGGACAATTCTTCCTCTCTGAGGATTTGGCCCGATTCCTAATTGCTTCTCGTCAATCTGTGGGATGGGAGGACTCATTTCAGGTTTGTTACCTCAGGTGACCCACCAAAAGAGGAATTCCAAAGCCAAGCCGTGGGGAAGACTGAAGGGACAACCCGAACTATGGTTAAAAATTGGGGCCTAGAGGAATGACAAGCCCAATATGCTATCTCTTGATCCAGCCACTGAGTGGTCTTACTTGAGGACTGGGCTAGCCTGAGCGTCACAATGTGTGTTTGTGAAGAATGTGGCCCGCGAGCATGGGCGGGGCCTCATGGGCCACACTGGTTTCAACTACACTGAACGTTGGACAACATGCCAACCACGAGGTTTCTTGCCATGGGAAAGGAGTACTGATTTCTGCATCACCTTCAACCCTGGGTAGTGATTGGAGATAAGGTCTATGTTCTGAAACCTGACAACCGAGGTTGGGAAGAGATGACGACCTAAGGCCACGGAGGTTCGATGTGCTCAGTGTGCGGCCAGCTGTCTGGGACGGGCCAGGGAGTCCAGGCTCAGGCTGTGTCAGAAAGGGCTTTAGTGTCCTGGTCAGCCTATGTATTTGGGGTACAGCCAAGGTCAGTGCAGTTTGATCCTCATTTGGGGTTACTGGTAGCCCCAGAGGACAATGATTTTCTTCTGGAGGGCCGGCAAGTGCTGCATTGTAGTTCTGGATTGCCAAACTGGAGGGCTTGTGGGCCATTAGTCTGACGACAAAAGTCTGAGAACACAAGCAGGCTTAGGTTTCTGGGTGAGGCCATGGCAGGCACAATCTACAGACCTGAATCAAGATCTCGTGCATCTGAAGTCAGGGCGAGGATCAGACGATCGCTCAGGTTGGAGTTTCTGTCCCTGATGGCCCCTTCATGAATGGGGGGGCATCACGAGGCCATGGGGGTTTTCCCACTATGGGAGTTGTGAGAAGCTCCAAACTGCAGAGAGTCTTCTGCAGGACAATTGAGACCTGTAGTTTGGCTCCAGGCCAATGATTCTGAGCAGGGTTCTAAGTACGGATGGCTGGGTAGCCCACCTCGCATTCCAATTGTCTCCTAGCAACAAGACAGGTTAGATCTCCTGGATCTGTGGGCAACTACCGAGGATGCTGAGTTGAAATGGATACCTCTGGGGATGGTCCGAATGTGCTTTTGTGTCTATGGAGACATTGGATTGAAGCGGTGGCACTGGGGCCATAAAGGGTTCTCCTAAACAGAGGCTTTGACACAGCTCCAACGTGCAAGTTTCCCATGTGTAGATGAGATTTTTTCTGATGGGTGAATCAAGAAACAGCTATATGCTGCTTTTGAAATCCAGGCTCTGAGGAGAGATGCCTGGAAACCAAGGCAATCGATCTCATTAGTGCCTAGGGGCCTGTTCTTTCCTTTTTACCTCTGGGGACATCTGTCTATGGGTCTGAGTGCAGGTAGGTGCTCATTTGGGCTCAGATTGCCCCTGTTTTTCCTGGGAAGCCACCACTTTTGAGATGGATCAGGGATTTTGGAGGTTTATCCTATTAGAAGGGCTGTGGCCATTGGAATGGGCACACACAATTCCCTTGGAGAAGGCACGTACAGTCCTCAGGTTTGGCTCCAGGGGCCTGAGCCTGTAGGTTGTGTAGGCCAGGGCTGTTTAGACAGTTGTCTGAAAACAAACTCAGCTTAGGTTTGGGGACGTAGGTATGGCAGGCCCGAACTACAAACCATGAGAAGAACTCTTCAGGATATGAAGAAAGTGCGAGTCTGAGTCGCTTGCTCAGGCTTTTGTCTCTGGATTTTGTATCAGCGATGGCCGTGGAATGTCGGTGAGGCCTCATGGGCCATGGACGAATCTTCCTCTCTGAGGATTTGGCCCGATTCCCAATTGCTTTTCGTCAATCTGTGGGATGGGAGGACTCATTTCAGTTTTGTTACCACAGGTGTCCCACCAAAAGAGGAATTCCAAAGCCAAGCCGTGGGGAAGACTGAAGGGACAACCCGAACTATGGTTAAAAATTGGGGCCTAGGGGCATGGCAAGCCCAATATGCTATCTCTTCATCCAGCCACTGAGTGTCCTTACTTGAGGACTGGGCTCAGCCTGAGGGTCACAGGGTATGTTTGTGAGCAATGTGGCCCGCGAGCATGGGCGGGGCCTCATGGGCCACACTGGTTTCAACTACACTGAACGTTGGACAACATGCCAACCACAAGGTTTCTTGCCATGGGGAAGGAGTTCTGATTTCTGCATCACCTTCAACCCTGGGCAGTGATTGGAGATAAGGTCTAGGTTCTGAAACCTGAAAACCGAGGTTGGGAAGAGATGACGACCTAAGGCCATGGCGGCCTGATGTGCTCAGTGTGCGGACAGCTCTCTGGGAGGGGCCAGGGGGTCCAGGCTCAGGCTGTGTCAGAAAGGGCATTAGTGCCCTGGTCAGCCTATGTATTTGGGGTACAGCCAAGGTCGGTGCAGGTTGATCCTCATTTGGGGTTACTGGGTAGCCCCAGAGGACAATGTTTTTCTTCTGGAGGGCAGGCAGAGTGCTGCATTATAGTTCTGGATTGCCAACCTGGAGGGCTTGTGGGCCAGTAGTCTGCCGACAAAAGTCTGAGAACACAAGCTAGGATTAGGTTTCTTGGTTAGGCCATGGCAGGCACATTCTACAGACCTGAATCGAGATCTCGTGCATCTGAAGTCAGGGCGAGGATCAAACGATAGCTCAGTTTGGAGTTTCTGTCCCTGATGGCCCCTTCATGAATGGGGGGGCATTACGAGGCCATGGGGATTTTCCCAATGGGAGTTGTGAGAAGCTCCAAACTGCAGAGTGTCTTCTGCAGGACAATTGAGACCTGTTGTTTGGCTCCTGGCCAATGATTCTGAGAAGGGTTCTAAAAATGGATGGCTGGGTAGCCCACCTCGCATTCCAATTGTCTCCTAGCAATAAGACAGTTTAGATCTCCTGGATCTGTGGGGAGCAACCGAGGACGCTGAGTTGAAATGTACACCCCTGGGGATGGGTCCTAATGTGCTTTTGTGTCTATGGAGACCTTAGAATAAAGCGGTGTCACTGGGGCCCTAAAGGGTTCTCCTAAACAGAGGCTTTGACACAGCTCCAACGTGCAAGTTTCCCATGTGTAGATGAGATGTTTTCTGATGGGTGAGTCAAGAAACAGCTATATGCTGCTTTTGAAATCCAGGCCTCTGAGGAGAGATGCCTGGAAACCAAAGCAATGGATCTGATTAGTGCCTAGGGGCCTGTTCTTTCCTTCATACCTCTGGGGACATCTGTCTATGGGTCTGAGTGCAGGTAGGTGCTCAGTTGGGCTCAGATTGCCCCTGTTTTTCCTGGGAAGCCACCACTATTGAGATGGATCAGGGACTTTGGAGGTTTATCCTATTAGAAGGGTTGTTGCCATTGGAATGGGCACACACAAATCCCTTGGAGAGGGCAAGTTCAGTCCTCAGGTTTGGCTCCAGGAGCCTGAGCCTGTAGGTTGTGTAGGCCAGGGCTGTATGGACAGTTGTCTGAAAACACAAACTCGGCTTATGTTTCGGGTCAAAGGTATGGCAGGACTGATCTACAGACCATGAGGAGAACTCTTCGGATTTAAAAGAAGGGCGATGTGAGGCTCCTGCGCAAGTTTTTGTCTCTAGATATCGAGTCACTCCTGGTTTGTAATTTCTGGGTGACTTTATGGGAAATGGACGAGTCTTACTCTCTGGTGGTTTGGCCCTGTCCAAAGAGTTTGGGGTCATTCTGTGGGCTGGAAGAAGTCCGTTTTTTTTTTTGTTGTTGTTGTTTTCTTTTTTAACCTCAGGTGTCCCACCAAATGAGGTGTTCCAGAGTAGAGCCCTGGGGAGGGCGACTGGACAATCAGAAATCTGGTTAAAAATTGGGGCCTAGGGACATGTCAAGTCCATTATGACATCTAATGGTCCAGCCACTGAGAGGACTTACTAGAGGACAGGACTCATGCTGAGGGTCACAATGCGTGTGTATGTACTCGTCGCACTCAAGAATGGGCGGGGCCTCAGGGTGAATGCTGGTTTCTCCTACACTGAACTTTGGACAACGTGCCAACCACAAGGGTTCTTGCCATGGGTAAGGAGGAGTTCTGATTTCTGCATCACACTCACCCCTGGGCAGTGATTGGAGATAAGGTCTCGGTTCTGAAGCCTGAAAACTGAGGTAGGGAAGAGATGATGACCTAAGGCCATGGCGGGTTTTAAGTACTCAGTGTGCGGTCAGCTTTCTGGGTGTTGGTCAGCAGGTCCCGGCTCAGGTTGTGTTCGACAGTGCATTAGTGCCCAGGTTAGACTATATAATTTGGGTAAAGTCGAGTGCTGTGTAGGTTTACCCTCATTTAAGGTGCCTGGGCAGCTCATGAGGCAATAATTTTTTTTCTAGAGGGCAGGCAGAGTGCTGCATTGTGGGTCCGGAATTGCCAAACGTGAGGGCTTCGGGGCCAGGAGTGTGAGGACGGAAGTCTGAGAAGACAAGCTAGACTTGGGTTTCAGGGCGAGGGCACGTAGGTACCCCCGGCAGATCTGAACCAATATCTCATGCATCTGAAGTCAGGCCGATGATCAGACTTTGGCTTAGTTGGGAATTTCTGAACGTTGGACAACGTGCCAACCACAAGGGTTCTTGCCATGGGTAAGGAGGAGTTCTGATTTCTGCATCACACTCACCCCTGGGCAGTGATTGGAGATAAGGTCTAGGTTCTGAAACCTGAAAACCGAGGTTGGGAAGAGATGACGACCTAAGGCCACGGCGGCTCGATGTTTTCAGTGTGCGGACAGCTGTCTGGGAGGGGCCAGGGGGTCCAGGCTCAGCCTGTGTCAGAACGGGCATTAGTGCCCTGGTCAGCCCATGTATTTGGGGTACAGCCAAGGTCGGTGCAGGTTGATCCTCATTTGGGGTTACTGGGTAGCCCCAGAGGACAATGTTTTTCTTCTGGGGGGCCGGCAAAGTGCTGCATTATAGTTCTGGATTGCGAAACTGGAGGGCTTGTGGGCCAGTAGTCTGAGGACAAAAGTCTGAGAACACAAGCTAGGCTTAGGTTTCGGGGTGAGGCCATGGCAGGCACAATCTACAGACCTGAATCAAGATCTCGTGCAACTGAAGTCAGGGCGAGGATCAGACGATCGCTCAGGTTGGAGTTTCTGTCCCTGATGGCCCCTTCATGAATGGGGGGGCATCACGAGGCCATGAGGCTTTTCCCAATGGGAGTTGTGAGAAGCTCCAAACTGCAGAGTGTCTTCTGCAGGACAATTGAGACCTGTTGTTTGGCTCCAGGCCAATGATTCTGAGCAGGGTTCTAAGGATGGATGGCTGGGTAGCCCACCTCGCATTCCAATTGTCTCCTAGCAATAAGACAGTTTAGATCTCCTGGATCTGTGGGGAGCAACCGAGGACACTGAGTTGAAATGGACACCCCTGGGGATGGGTCCTAACGTGCTTTTGTGTTATGGAGTCTTTGGAATGAAGCGGTGGCACTGGGGCCCTAGAGGTTTCTCCTAAACAGAAGCTTTGAGACAGCTCCAACGTGCAAGTTTCCCATGTGTAGATGAGATGTTTTCTGATGGGTGAGTCAAAAAACAGCTATATGCTGCTTTTGAATCCAGGAATGTGAGGAGAGATGCCTGGAAACCAAAGCAATGGATCTGATTTGTGCCTAGGGGCCTGTTCTTTCCTTTTTACCTCTGGGGACATCTGTCTATGGGTCTGAGTGCAGGTAGGTGCTCAGTTGGGCTCAGATTGCCCCTGTTTTTCCTGGGAAGCCACCACTATTGAGATGGATCAGGGACTTTGGAGGTTTATCCTATTTGAAGGGCTGTGGCCATTGGAATGGGCACACACAATTCCCTTGGAGAGGGCAAGTACAGTCCTCAGGTTTGGCTCCAGGGGCCTGAGCCTGTAGGTTGTGTAGGCCAGGGCTGTTTGGACAGTTGTCTGAAAACACAAACTCGGCTTATGTTTCGGGTCATAGGTATGGCAGGACTGATCTACAGACCTGAGGAGAACTCTTCGGGATTTGAAAGAAGGGCGAGTGTGAGGCTCCTGCTCCAGTTTTTGTCTCTGGATATCGTGTCACTCATGGTCGTGGAATTTTTGGGTGCCTTCATGGGATATGGACGAGTCGTACTCTCTGGTGGTTTGGCCCCGTCCAAAGAGTTTGGGGTCATTCTGTGGGCTGGAAGAAGTCCGTTTTTTTTGTTGTTGTTGTTGTTTTCTTTTTTATCCTCTGGTGTCCCACCAAATGAGGGATTCCAGAGTAGAGCCCTGGGGAGGGGCGACTGGACAATCAAAAATCTGGTTAAAAATTGGGGCCTAGGGACATGTCAAGCCCATTATGACATCTAATGGTCCAGCCTAGGAGAGGACTTACTAGAGGACAGGACTCATGCTGAGGGTCACAATGCGTGTGTATGCACTCGTCGCACTAAAGAATGGGCGGGGCCGCAGGGTGAATGCTGGTTTCTCCTACACTGAACGTTGGACAACGTGCCAACCACAAGGGTTCTTGCCATGGGTAAGGAGGAGTTCTGATTTCTGCATCACACTCACCCCTTGGCAGTGATTGGAGATAAGGTCTCGGTTCTGAAGCCTGAAAACTGAGGTAGGGAAGAGATGATGACCTAAGTCCATGGCGGGTTTTAAGTGCTCAGTGTGGGGTCAGCTTTCTGGGTGATGGTCAGGAGGTCCGGGCTCAGGTTGTGTTCGACAGTGCATTAGTGCCCAGGTTAGACTATATAATTTGGGTAAAGTCGAGTGCTGTGTAGGTTTACCCTCATTTAAGGTGCCTGGGCAGCTCATGAGGCAATAATTTTTTTTCTAGAGGGCAGGCAGAGTGCTGCATTGTGGGTCCGGATTTGCCAAACTTGAGGGCTTCGGCGTCAGGTGTGTGAGGACGGAAGTCTGAGAAGACAAGCTAGACTTGGTTTTCAGGGCGAGGGCACGGCAGGTACCCCCTGCATATCTGAACCAATATCTCATCCATCTGAAGGCAGGGCGAGGATCAGACGTTGGCTCAGGTGAGAGTTTCTGAGCATGACGGCCGCTTCATGAAGGGAGCAGAATCTCGAGGCCATTGAGGTTTTCCCACGTTGGGAATTGTGGGATGCCCCCTTCAAGGATTCCTTCTGCGGGACATTTGAACCTGTTGGACAGCTCCAGGACATCCCATATGGAATGACTCCAGAGCACGGTTCGCGGATGGATGCCTGGGAAGCCCGCCTCGCATTCCAATTGTCTCCTACCAACAAGACTGTTTAGGTCTGATGGCTCTGCTGGAGCAACCGGGGTGGCTGAGTTGAAATGGACTTTCCTGAGGATGGGTCCTAATGTGTTTTTGTGTCCATGAGGGCCTTGGAATGGGGCGGTGGCACCGGGACCCTGAAGTACTCTCCTAAGATTTGGACATGGCTCCCATGCACAGGTTTCCTTGTGGAGACGAGTTGAGTTCTGATGGGTGCCTCATGAAAACCCTTATGCTCGTATTGGAATCAGGCTTTTGAGGACACATGCCTGTAACCCAAAGCAATGGATCCTATTATGGCCTAGGGTCCTGTCTGGTTCAATCTTCTTCTCTGGGGACATCCATCTATGGTATGAGTGGAGGTCGATTATCAGCTGGTGTCAGACAGCCCTTGTTTGTTCCGGGCGACCCACACTATTGGGATGGCCTCAGGGACTTTGGAGGTTGCTCCTAATTTGTACGATTCTGGACCATGGAATGGGCAGAATTCCCATGGATTGGAAGGCACAGTCCTAATGTGTGGCTCCAGGGGCCCAGCCTGGAGGGTGTGTGGCCCAAGACTTTGAGGACAGAAGTCTGAAAACACAAACTCAGCTTAGGTTTGGGGACGTAAGTATGGCAGCCCGATCGACAAACCATGAGAAGAACTCTTCAGGATATGAAGAAAGTGCGAGTCTGAGGTGCTTGCTCAGGCTTTTGTCTCTGGATTTTGAATCAGCGATGGCCGTGGAATGTCGGGGAGGCCTCATGGGCCATGGACGAATCTTCCTCTCTGAGGATTTGGCCCGATTCCCAATTTCTTTTCGTCAATCTGTGGGATGGGAGGACTCCTTTCAGTTTTGTTACCTCAGATGTCCCACCAAAAGAGGAATTCCAAAGCCAAGCCGTGGGGAAGACTGCAGGGACAACCCGAACTATGGTTAAAAATTGGGGCCTAGGGGCATGGCAAGCCCAATATGCTATCTCTTCATCCAGCCACTGAGTGTCCTTACTTGATGACTGGGCTCAGCCTGAGGGTCACAATGTGTGTTTGTGACCACTGTGGCCCGCGAGCATGGGCGGGGCCTCATGGGCCACACTGGTTTCAACTACACTGAACGTTGGACAACATGCCAACCACAAGGTTTTTTCCCATGGGGGGAAAGAGTTCTGATTTCTGCATCACCTTCTACCCTAGACAGTGATTGGAGATAAGGTCTAGGTTCTGAAACCTGAAAACCGATGTTGGGAAGAGATGACGACCTAAGGCCATGGCGGCTCGATGAGCTCAGTGTGCGGCCAGCTGTCTGGGAGGGTCCACGGGGTCCAGGCTCAGGCTGTGTCAGAAAGGGCATTAGTGCCCTGGTCAGGCTAAGTATTTGGGGTACAGCCAAGGTCGGTGCAGGTTGATTCTCATTTGGGGTTACTGGGTAGCCCCAGAGGAAAATGTTTTTCTTCTGGAGGGCCGGCAGAGTGCTGCATTGTAGTTCTGGATTGCCAAACTGGAGGGCTTGTGGGCCAGTAGTCTGACGACAAAAGTCTGAGAACACAAGCTAGGCTTAGGTTTCTGGGTGAGGGCATGGACGAGTCTTACTCTCTGGTGGTTTGGCCCCGTCCAAAGAGTTTGGGTTCATTCTGTGGGCTGGAAGAAGTCCGTTTTTATTGTTGTTGTTGTTGTTTTCTTTTTTAACCTCAGGTGTCCCACCAAATGAGGGATTCCAGAGTAGAGCCCTGGGGAGGGGCGACTGGACAATAAGAAATCTGGTTAAAAATTGGGGCCTAGGGACATGTCAAGCCCATTATGACATCTAAAGGTCCAGGCACTGAGAGGACTTACTAGAGGACAGGACTCATGCTGAGGGTCACAATGCGTGTGTATGCCCTCGTAACACTCAAGAATGGGCGGGGCCTCAGGGTGAATGCTGGTTTCTCCAAAACTGAACGTTGAACAACGTGCCAACCACAAGGATTCTTGCCATGGGTAAAGAGGAGTTCTGATTTCTGCATCACACTCACCCCTGGGCAGTGATTGGAGATAAGGTCTCGTTCTGAAGCCTGAAAACTGAGGTAGGGAAGAGATGATGACCTAAGGCCATGGCGGGTTTTATGTGCTCAGTGTGCGGTCAGCTTTCTGGGTGTTGGTCAGGAGGTCCGTGCTCAGGTTGTGTTCGACAGTGCATTAGTGCCCAGGTTAGACTATATAATTTGGGTAAAGTCGAGTGCTGTGTAGGTTTACCCTCATTTAAGGTGCCTGGGCAGCTCATGAGTCAATAATTTTTTTTCTAGAGGGCAGGCAGAATGCTGCATTGTGGGTCCGGAATTGCCAAACTTGAGGGCTTCGGGGCCAGGAGTGTGAGGACGGAAGTCTGAGAAGACAAGCTAGACTTGGGTTTCGGGGGGGCATGGCAGGTACCCCCTGCATATCTGAACCAATATCTCATCCATGTGAAGTCAGGGCGAGGATCAGACGTTGGCTCAGGTGGGAGTTTCTGAGCATGACGGCCGCTTCATGAAGGGAGCAGAATCTCGAGGCCATTGAGGATTTCCCACGTTGGGAGTTGTGGGATGCCCCCTTCAAGGATTCCTTCTGCGGGACAATTGAGACCTTTTGGACAGCTCCAGGACATTCCATATGGAATGACTCCATAGCACCGTTCGCGGATGGATGCCTGGGAAGCCGGCCTCGCATTCCAATTTTCTCCTAGCAACAAGACAGTTTAGATCTGATGGCTCTGCCTGAGCAACCGGGGTGGCTGAGTTGAAATGGACTTTCCTGAGGATGGGTCCTAATGTGCTTTTGTGTTAATGAGTGCCTTGGAATGGGGCGGTGGCACCGGGACCCTGAAGTACTCTCCTAAGCTTTGGACATGGCTCCCATGCACAGGTTTCCTTGTGGAGACAAGATGAGTTCTGATGGGTGCCTCAGGAAAACCATATGCTCGTATTGGAATCAGGCTTTTGAGGACACATGCCTGTAACCCAAAGCAATGGATCCTATTATGGCCTAGGGTCCTGTCTGGTTCAATCTTCTTCTCTGGGGACGTCCATCTATGGTATGAGTGGAGGTCGATTATCAGCTGGCGTTAGACAGCCCTTGTTTGTTCAGGGCGACCAAATCTATTGGGATGGCCTCAGGGACTTTGGAGGTTTCTCCTAATTTGTACGATTTTGGTCCAAGGAATGGGCAGAATTCCCATGGATTGGTAGGCACAGTCCTAATGTGTGGCTCCAGGGGCCCAGCCTGGAGGGTGTGTGGCCCAAGACTTTGAGGACAGAAGTCTGAAAACACAAACTCAGCTTAGGTTTGGGGACGTAGGTATGGCAGTCCCGATCACCAAACCATGAGAAGAACTCTTAAGGATACGAAGAAAGTGCGAGTCTGAGGTGCTTGCTCAGGCTTTTGTCTCTGGATTTTGAATCAGCGATGGCCGTGGAATGTCGGGGAGGCCTCATGGGCCATGGACGAATCTTCCTCTCTGAGGATTTGGCCCGATTCCCAATTGCTTTTCGTCAATCTGTGGGATGGGAGGACTCATTTCAGTTTTGTTACCTCAGGTGTCCCACCAAAAGAGGAATTCCAAAGCCAAGTCGTGGGGAAGACTGAAGGGACAACCCGAACTATGGTTTAAAAATTGGGGCCTAGGGGCATGGGAAGTCCAATATGCTATCTCTTCATCATCCAGCCACTGAGTGGCCTTACTTGAGGACTGGGCTCAGCCTGAGCGTCACAATGTGTGTTTGTGACCAATGTGGCCCACGAGCATGGGCGGGGCCTCATGGGCCACACTGGTTTCAACTACACTGAACGTTGGACAACATGCCAACCACAAGGTTTCTTGCCATGGGGAAGGAGTTATGATTTCTGCATCTCCTTCAACCCTGGGCAGTGATTGGAGATAAGGTCTAGGTTCTGAAACCTGAAAACCGAGGTTGGGAAGAGATGACGACCTAAGGCCATGGCGGCTCGATGTGCTCAGTGTACGGCTAGCTGTCTGGGTGGGTCCACGGGGTCCAGGCTCAGGCTGTGTCAGAAAGGGCATTAGTGCCCTGGTCAGCCTATGTATTTGGAGTACATCCAATGTCGGTGCAGGTTGATCCTCATTTGGGGTTACTGGGTAGCCCCAGAGGACAATGTTTTTCTTCTGGGGGGCCGGCAGAGTGCTGCATTATAGTTCTGGATTGCCAAACTGGAGGGCTTGTGGGCCAGTAGTCTGACGACAAAAGTATGAGAACACAAGCTAGGCTTAGGTTTCTGGGTGAGGCCATGGCAGGCACCATCTACAGACCTGAATCGAGATCTCGTGCATCTGAAGTCAGGGCGAGGATCAGACGATCGCTCAGGTTGGAGTTTCTGTCCCTGATGGCCCCTTCATGAATGGGGGGAGCATCACGAGGCCATGGGGGTTTTCCCACGATGGGAGTTGTGAGAAGCTCCAAACTGCAGAGAGTCTTCTGCAGGACAATTGAGACCTGTTTTTGGCTCCAGGCCAATGATTCTGAGCAGGGTTCTAAGGATGGATGGATGGGTAGTCCACCTCGCATTTCAATTGTCTCCTAGCAACAAGACAGGTTAGATCTCCTGGATCTGTGGGGAGCAACCGTGGACGCTGAGTTGAAATGGACACCCCTGGGGATCGGTCCTAATGTGCTTTTGTGTCTATGGAGACCTTGGAATGAAGCGGTGGCACTGGGGCCCTAAAGGGTTCTCCTAAACAGAGGCTTTGACACAGCTCCAACGTGCAAGTTTCCCATGTGTAGATGAGATATTTTCTGATGGGTGAGTCAAGAAACAGCTATATGCTGCTTTTGAAATCCAGGCCTCTGAGGAGAGATGCCTGGAAACCAAAGCAATGGATCTGATTAGTGCCTAGGCGCCTGTTCTTTCCTTCATACCTCTGGGGACATCTGTCTATGGGTCTGAGTGCAGGTAGGTGCTCAGTTGGGCTCAGATTACCCCTGTTTTTCCTGGGAAGCCACCACTATTGAGATGGATCAGGGACTTTGGAGGTTTATCCTATTAGAAGGGTTGTGGCCTTTGGAATGGGCACACACAATTCCCTCTGAGAGAACAAGTACAGTCCTCAGGTTTGGCTCCAGGGGCCTGAGCCTGTAGGTTGTGTAGGCCAGGGCTGTTTGGAAAGTTGTGTGAAAACACACACCCTCCATGCTAGGGCCCCTGGAACCACACATCAGTATTGTTCCTGCCCTCTCAAAGGGAATTCTTCATATTCCATTGGCCACAACCATATAAATCAGGAGAAATCTCCAATGTCCCTGGGACCATCCCAATATTGTAGGCTGCTCGGAACAAACAGGGGTGATCTGACACTAGCTGAGCAACTAGCTCCACACAGACTCGGAGACAGATGTCCCCAGAGAAGAACATTGAACTAGACAGGCCCCTAGGCCCTAATCAGATCCATTGCTTTGGTTTCCAGGTATCTCTTCTCAGAGGCCTGGTTTCCAATACCAGCCTATGGGGTTTCCATAGGCTCCTTCAGAGCAAGTCTTGTCTGCACATTGGAAACTTGCTCGAGGAGCTATGTCAGAACCTCAGAGGCCTGGTTTTCAATACCACCATATGGGGGTTTCCTGAGGCATCAGTCAGAACAAATGTCTTCTCCACATGGGAAACGTGCTCTTTCAAGCTGTGTCAAAACCTCCGGCTAGGAAAATCCTTCAGAGCCCCGGTGCCACCACCTCATTCCAAGGTCTCCATGGACACAATCCCACATTAGGACCCATCTGCAGGAGAGTCTTTTTCAACTCAGTGCCCTTGGGTGCTCCCCTAGAGCCAGCAGATCGAACCTATCTTGTCACTAGGAGACAATTGGAATGTGAGGCGGACTGGCTAGGCATCCATCTGTAGAAAACTACTCTGAAGTAATTCCATATGGGACGTCCTGGAGCCATCCAACAGGTCACAGCTGTCCTGCAGAAGGAATCCTTGCGCTTTGGAGCACCTCACAACTCCCATCATGGGAAAAGCTCTGTGGCCTCGTGGTGCACTGTCCCCTTCATGAAAGAGCCATCTTGGACAGAAACTCCAACCTGAGCCAACGTCTAATCCTCACCCTGACTTCAGATGCACGAAATCTTGATTCAACTCTGCAGAGTGTGCCTGCCGAAACCCCGCCCCAAAGCAAAACCTAGCTATTGTTCTCAGACTTCGTCCTCACACTCCGAGCCCACCAGCCCTCCAGTTAGGGAATTCTGGAGAGACACAATGCAGCACTCTGACTGCCCTCCAGAAGGGAAACGTTGTCTTATGGGGCTAACCAGAAACACCAAATGAGGATCAACCTGCATGCCACTTGACTCTACCCCAATTATACAGTTTCGCTTCGGCGTTAATGCCCTGTCTTGCACAGCCTGAGGTCTGAATTTTCAACCGACACCCAGACAGCTGGCTGTACACTGAGCACATCAGACCCGCCATGGCTTTAGGTCATCATCTCTTCCCAACCTTGGTTTTCAGGCTTCAGAACCTAGACCTTATATATACTCACTACCCAGGGGTGAACGTGATGCAGAAATGAAACTCCTTCTTCCTCAAGGCAAGAAACCTTGTGGTTGGCATGTTTTCCAACGTTCAGTGTAGGAGAATCCAGTGTAGCCCATGAGTCCCCGCCCATGCTTGAGAACCGCAATGGGCACAAACACATTGGGACCCTCAGTGTGAGCCCTGTCCTCAAGTAAAGCCTCTCAGGGTCTGGACCAAGAACCCGCATTGCCATCCCTAGTCCCCCAATATTAATGAGAGGTTGAGAGTTCTAATCACCCCTATTCAGGTCTCTGCTCTGGAACCCCTGAGGAAAAAAAATATTGAAGGGTCTCCTCCATCCCCTGAATGAGCCCCAAAACTTTGGATCTGACCAAATCTTAAAAGAGAAAGAATCATCCATGGCCAAAGAGGCCATCCCGTCATTCCATGGCCACCATTGACACAATATCTAGAGACAAAAGCCTGGAGATATGCCTCACACTTGCCCTTTGTTCATAGCCTGATAAATTCTTCTCGCGGTCTATAGATCAGGCTTGTCATACCTACGTCCCCAAATCTAAGCTGAGTTTGGGTTTTCAGGTTTCTGTCCCCACTGTCCTGGCCCACACACCCTCCAGGCTGGGGCCCCTGGAGCCATGCCTCAGGACTGTGCCTGCCTTCTCCAAGCAAATTCTGCCCATTCCATTGGCCACAACCCTAAAGATTAGGAGAACACTCCAACGTCCCTGAGGCCATCCCAATAGTGTTGGCCACTCAGGGCAAACAGGGTGATCTGTCCCAAGATGAGCAACTACCTCAACTCAGATCCATAGACAGATAACCCCAGAGAAGAAGATTGAACCGGACAGGCACCTAGGCCCTAATCAGATCCATTGCTTTTGATTCCAGGCATCTCTCCTCAGAGGCCTGGTTTCCAATACCAGCATATGTGTTCTTCAAGAGGTACCAGTCTGAACAAATCTCATTTCCACATGGTAAACATGCATTTTGGAGCTGTGTCACAACCTCCAGTTAAGGGAAACCTTCAGGTCCCAGCAGCCAACACCCCATTCCAAGGTCTCCATGGACACAAACCCGCATTATGACCCATCCGCAGGCGAGTCCATTTCAACACATCCCCTTTGTTTGCTCCCCAAAAGAAGCAGATCGAACCTGCCTTGTCACTAGGAGACAATAGGAATGTGAGGCGGGCACTCCAGGAATCCATCCTTAGAACCCTGCACTGCCGTGGTTCCGCATGGGACGTCCTGGAGCAATCTGACCGGTCTCGACTGTCCCGTAGAAGGAATCCTTGCCGATTGGAGCAACTTACAATGCCAATCGTGGGAAAGTCTCCATAGCCCCATGATGCCCCCCACCATCATGAAGGGGCCATCCTGAACAGAAACTTCAACCTGAGCCTTCGTCTGATCCTCGCCATGACTTCAGATGCATGAGATTTAGATTTAGCTCTACAGAGTGTGCCTGCCATGATCTTGACCCAAAACCTAAGCCTAGCTTGTGTTCTCTCACTTCCTTCCTCACAATTCTGGCCCACAAGCCCTCCAGTGTGAGAATTCCGTCGCTACAATGCAGCACTCTTCCTTCCCTCCAGAAGAAAAACGTTGCCCCTGGGGCTACCCAGAAACGCCAAATGAGGATCAACCTGCATGCCACTCAACTTTACTCCAATTATACAGTCTAAGCTTGGCACTAATGCCCTGTCTGACACAGCCTGAGCCTGGACCTCCTGGATGACACCCAGAAAGGTGGTGTCACACCTAAGGACTGTGTCAGTGCTCTCCAAGGGAACTCTGCCCGTTTCTTTTGCCACAACCTTACAGATTAGGAGAAACCTCCAATTCCCAAGACCAGCCCAATAGTGTTGGCCTCCCCCAACAAACATGGGTGATCTGACACAAGCTGAGCAGTGACCTCCATTCTGAATCTTAGACAGAGACACTCAGAGGAGAATATTGAAAAGGACAGGCCCCTAGACCGTAATCAGATCCATTGCTTTGGATTCCAGGCATTGTTCCCCAGATGCTTGGTTTCCAATACCAGGTTGTGGGGGTTTCAGAACAAATCTCGTCTCTACATGGGAAACTTGCTCTTTGGAGCTGCATCAAAACCTCAGGTTAGGAGAATTCTTCAGGGCAACAGAGCCACTGCCCCATTCCAAGGGATCCATGGACACAAATCCACATCATGACTGATCCTCATGAGAGTCCATTTCAATTCAGCCCCCTCGGTTGTTCCCCCAGTGACAGCAGATCGAATCCTCCTTTTCACTAGGACACAACTGGAATGCAAGTTGGACTGCCCAGGCATCCATCATTAGAACTGTGCTTTGGAGCATTTCTTATGGGACGTCCTTGATCCATCCAAAAGGTCGTGACTGTCCCGCTGACGGAATCCTTGTGGTTTGGAGCATCACACACTCACAAAGTTGGAAATCTTCCATGGTTTCCTGATGCCCCCCCACCTTCATGAAGGGGACATCATGTACAGAAACTCCAACCTAAGCCAACATCTGATCCTCGCCCTGACTTCAGATGCACGAGATCTCATTTCAGGTCTGTAGAGTGTGCCTGCCATGTCACCGCTGCGAATTCTAAGCTGAACTTGTATTCTCAGACTTCTGTCCAAAAACACCTGGCCCACAAGCCCTGAAGTTGGCAATTCTGGAGCCAGAATGCAGCACTCTGCCTGCCCTCCAGAAGAAAATCTTTGCCCTATGGGGCCAACCAGAAACCCCAAATGAGGACCAACCTTCACATCACTCGACTGTACCCCAATTATACAGTCTAGCCTGGGGACTAATGCCCTGCCTGACACAGCCTGAGCCCAGACCTCATGATGGACACAGACATCTGGCCGCACACTAAGTGCAACGGACCCACCATGGCCTTAGGTCGTCATCTCTTACCAACCTCGGTTTTCAGGCTTCAGAATCTAGACCTTATCTCTACTCACTGCCATGCCGTGTACGTGATGCAGAAATCAGAACTCCTCCTTCCCCATGACCAGAAACCCTGTGGTTGGCATGTTGTCCAACGTGCAGTGTAGGAGAAACCAGCATGGCCCATGAGGCCTCAGACATGCTTGAGGGCTGTGATGGGCACAAACACACATTAGGACCCTAAGCATGAACCCTGGCCTCAAGTAAAGCCTCTCCAGGGCTGGACCAAGAGCCCACATATGGAGATTACCATGCCCCTACTCCCCAAACCTTAACCAGTGCTTGAGAAGTCTAGTCACCCCTACTCAGATCTCTTCTCTAGAATCCCTCCTTGGTGGGACACATGAGGTTAAAAAAAAATAGAGAAAGGACTCCTACCGTCCAAAGAATGACCGCAAACACTTGGAATTGGGCCAAATTCACAGAGAGAAATACTCGTCCATGGCTGATGAGGCCATCCTGACATTCCACGGCCACCATTGACACAAAATCCGGAGACAAAAGCCTGAAAAAGCGCCACACACTCGCCCTTTGTTCAAAGCCTGAAAAATTCTCACGGTCTGTAGATCGGGCCTGCCATACCTATGTCCCCAAACCTAAGCCAAGTTTGTGTTTTCAGACTTCTGTCTCCATTGTCCTGGCCCACACACCCTCAAGGCTTGGCCCCATGGAGCCACACCTCAGGACTGTGCCTGCCCTCTCCATGGGAATTCTGCTCATTCCTTTGGCACAACCTGACAGATTAGGAGAAACATCCGAAGTCCCCGAGGCCACCCCAATATTGTAGGATGTCCGGGACAAACTGGGACCATCTGCCACAAGCTGAGCCACTACCTCCAATCAGACCTGTAGATAGATATCCATAGAAAAGAAGATTGAAGAGGACAGGCACCTAGGCCCTAAACGAATTCATTGCTTTTGTTTTCATGTATCTCTCCTCAGAGGCCTGGATTCCAATACCAGCACATGGGGGTTTCTGGAGCTACCAATCAGAACAAATCGCATGCCACATGGGAATCATGCTATATGGAACTGTGTCAAAACCTCCAGTTAGGAGAAAATTTCACGTCACTGGAGCCACCGCCCCATTCCAATGTCTCAATGGACACAATCCCACATTATGACCCATCCTCAGGAGAGTCCATTTCAACTCAAACCTGGCGGTTGCTCACCCAGTGCCAGCAGATCAAACCTGCTTTGTCACTAGGAGACAATTGGAATGCGAGTTCATTGCCCAGGTATCCATGTTAGAACTCTGCTCTGGAGAAATTCCTAATGGGGTGTCCTTGATCCATTCAACAGGTCTCAACTGTCCTGCAGAAGGAATCCTTGTGGTTTGCAGCATCACACACTCGCACCGTGGGAAAACTTCCATGGCCTCGTGATGCCTCCACCTTCAGGTAGAGGACATCATGGACAGAAACTCCCGTCTGATCCTCGCCCTGACCTCAGATGCATGAGATCTCAATTCAGCTCTGCAGAGTGTGCCTGCCTTGCCCTCGCCCCAAAACCTAAGCCAGCTCGCGTTCTCAGACTTCCATCCTCACAGTCCTGGCCCACAAGCCTTCCACTTTGGGAATTCTGGAGACAAAATGCAGCACTCTGCCTGCCCTCCAGAAGAGAGACTTTGCCCTAGGGGTCTACCCAGAAACATCAAATGAGGATCAACCTGCAATTCTCTAGAGTGTACCCCAATTATACAGTCTAGCCTGGGCACTAATGCCCTGTCTGACACAGCCTGACCCCAGACCTCGTGACCGACACCCAGACACCTGGCCTCACACTGAACACATCGAACATGCCATGGCCTTAGGTCATCATCTCTTCCCAACCTTGGTCTTCAGGCTTCAGAACCTAGACATTATCTCCACTCACAACTAAGTGATGTACGTGATGCAGAAATCAGAACTTCACCTTCCCCATGACCAGAAACCTTGTGGTTGGCATGTTGTCCAACGTTTAGTATATGAGAACCCAGCATGGCCAATGAGGCCTCAGACATGCTTGAGGGCTGTGATGGGCACAAACACACATTAGGACCCTAAGCATGAACCCTGGCCTCAAGTAAAGCCTCTCCGGGGCTGGACCAAGAGCCTGCATATGGGACTTGCCATGCCCCTACTCCCCCAATCCTAGCCAGAGCTTGAGAAGTCTAGTCAACCTTATTCAGAGCTCTTTTCTGGAATCCCTATTTGGTGGGACACATAAGGTAAAAAAAAAAAAAAAAAAAAAAAAACAAGATAAAGAAAAAAAAAGAAGTAAGGACTCCTACCATCCAACGAATGACCCCAAACACTTGGAATTTGGCCAAATCCACAGAGAGAAATACTCGTCCATGGTCGATGAGGCCAGCCTGACATTCCACGGCCACCATTGACACAAAATCCGGAGACAAAAACCTGAAAAAGCGCCACACACTTGCCCTTTGTTCAGAGCCCCCAAAATTCTCAAGGTCTGTAGATCGGGCCTGCCATACCTATGTCCCCAAACCTAAGCTGAGTTTGTGTTTTCAGACTTCTGTCTCCATTGTCCTCACCCACACATTCTAAAGGCTGGGCCCCATGGAGCCACACCTCAGGACTGTGCCTGCCCTCTCCAAGGGAATTCTGCTCATTCATTTGGCACAACCTGACAGATTAGGAGAATCATCCAAAATCTCTGAGGCCATCCCAATAGTGTAGGATGTCCTGGACATACAGGAACCCTCTGGCACAAGCTGAGCAACTACCTCCAATCAGAACCTTAGACAGATATCCATAGAAAAGAATATTGAACAAGACAGGCACCTAGGCCCTAATTGGATCCATTGCTTTTGTTTTCAGGCATCTCTCCTCAGAGGCCTGGATTCCAATACCAGCATAAGGGGGTTTCCAGAGCTACCTATCAGAAAAAATCTCGTCTCCACATGGGAATCTTGCTCTATGGAGCTGTGTCATAACCTCCAGTTAGGAGAAAACTTCAGGTCACTGGAGCCACTGCCCCATTTGAATATCTCCATGGACACAATCCCAAATTATGACCCATCCTCAGGAGAGTCCATTTCAACTAAACCCCCTCGGTTGCTACTCCAGAGCCAGCAGATTGAACCTGCCTTGTCGCTAGGAGACAATTGAAATGCGAGTTGGGCTCCTCAGGCATCCGTCCTTAGAACCCTGCTCTTGCGTCGTTCCTTATGGGACATCCTTGAGCCATCCAACAGGTCTCGACTGTCCCACAGGAGTCCTTGTGCATGGACCACCTAACAACTCATATCATGGAAAGCTTCCAAGGTCACATGATGCCCCCAATCTTCATGAAGGCAGATCATGGAAAGAAACTCCAACCTGAGCCAACAGCTGATCTCGCCTTGACTTCAGATGCACGAGATCTTGATTCAGCTCTTCAGAGTGTACCTGCTGTGCCCTCACCCCAAAACCTAAGCGTAGCTAGTGTTCTCCGACTTCCGTCCTCACTCTCCTGGACCACACGCCCTCTATTTTGGGATTTCCGATGACACAGTGCTGCACTCTGCCTGCCCTCTAGAAGAAAAATATTGCCCTATGGGTCTACCCAGAAACCTCAAATGAGGATAAACCTGCACGTCACTCAACTGTACACCAATTATATAGTCTAGCCTGTGCACTAATGCCCTGTCTGACAGAACCTGAGGCCTGAATTCCCAACCGACACCCAGACAGCTTGCAGTACACTGAGAACATCTGAACCGCCATGGCCTTAGGTCGCCATCTCTTTCCAACTTCGGTTTTCAGGCTACAGAATCCTAGACCTTATCTCTACTCACTTCCCATGGGTGAACGTGATGCAGAAATCAGAACTCCTCCTTCCCTCTCGCCAGAATCTTGTGGTTGGCATCTTGTCCAACGTTCAGTGGAGGACCCCTGTAGGGCCTACAGGGGTAGTAGTAGGGCCCCTGAGGGTAGTGTAGGGTCCCTGAGGCCCTGCCTATGCTTAAGAGCTGCGGTGGGCTCAAACACACATTGGGACCCTCAGTTTGAGCCCTGTCCTCAAGAAAAGCCTCTCAGTGGCTGGACCATGAGCCCGCATATGGGGCCTGCCATGCCCCAAGTCACCCAATCTTAACCAGAGGTAGAGACATCTA
This sequence comes from Mustela nivalis, assembly GCF_964662115.1. Classification (NCBI taxonomy): domain Eukaryota; kingdom Metazoa; phylum Chordata; class Mammalia; order Carnivora; family Mustelidae; genus Mustela; species Mustela nivalis. Next base: position 27,661 of record NW_028134961.1, on the reverse strand, counting down.
GTCACCCCTACTCAGAGCTCTGCTCTGGAATCCCTCTTTGGTGGGACATTTGAGGTAAATAAACACAGAAAGGACTCCTCCCACTCACAGAATGACCCCAATCACTTGGGATTGGGCCATCCCAAGTGATTGGGGTCCAGAGAGAAAGACTCGTCCATGGCCCATGAGGCCAGCCCGACATTCCACGGCCACTATTGACACAAAATCCAGAGACATAAGCTTCAGCAAGCGTTCACACTCACCCTTAGGTCATAGCCCAAAAAATTCTCCTCATAGTCTGTAGATTGGGCCTGCCATACCTAGGTCCCCAAACCTAAGCCGAGTTTGTGTTTTCAGACTTCTATCCTGACATCCCTGTCCCACACACCCTCCAGACTGAGGCCCCTGGAGCCACACCTCAGGACTGTGCCTGCCCTCTCCAAGGAAATTCTTCCCATTCCATTGGCCACAACCCTACAGATAAGGAGAAACCTCCAAAGACCCAGAGGCCATTCCAATAGTGTAGGCCACCCAGAACAAAGAGGGGCGATCTCTCACAAGCTGAGCAACGACGTCAACTCACCCGTAGACAGATAACCCAAGAGAAGAAGATTAAACTGGACTGGCCCCTAGAATGTAATTGGTTCCATTGCTTTTTTTTCTAAGCATCTCTCCTCAGAGGCCTGTTTTCCAATACCAGCATATGGGGGATACCAGAGATACCAATCAGAACAAATCTTGTCTTCACATGGGAAACTTATCCTTTGGAGCTCTGTAAAAGCCTCCAGTTAGGAGAAACCTTCAGGTAGCCGGAGCAACCGCCCTATTCCAAGGTCTCCATGGACACATACCCGCATTATGACCATTCGGCAGGAGAGTACATTTCAACTCAGCCCCGTCGATTACTCCCCCAGAGGCAGAATATCAAACCTGCCTTGTCGCTAGGAGACAACTGGAATGCAAAGCAGACTCTCTAGGCATCCATCCATGGAATCCTGCTCTGGCGCCGTTCCATATGGGATGTCCTGGAGCCTTCCAAAAGGTCTTGACTGTCCCACAGAAGGAATCCTTGCAGATTGGAGCATCTCACAACTCCTATCGTGGGAAAACCTACATGGCCTCATGAGATGCTCCCCTTTATAAAGGGGCCATCATGGACAGAAACTCCAACCTGAGCCAACTTCTGATGCATTGCTTTGGTTTCTAGGTATCTCTCCTCAGAGGCCTGGTTTCCAATATCAGAATATGGGGGTTTCCTAAGGAAACAATCAGAACAGATCTCATCTCCACATGGGAAACTTGCTCTTTGGAGCTGTGTCAATACCTCAGGTTAGGAGGATCCTTCAGGGCGCTGGCACCATGGCCCAATCCCAAGGTCTCCAAGGACACAAACTTACATTATGAACCATTCTCAGGAGAGTCCATTTCAAATCAGCCCCCTCGGCTGCTCACCCAGAGCCAGCAGATCAAACCTTCCTTGTCACTAGGAGACAGTTAGAATGGGAGGCGGGCTTCCCAGGCATCCATCCTTAGAACCCTGCTCTGGAGAACTTCTTTATGGGACGTCTTGAATCCAACCAACCTGTTTTGACTGTCTCGCAGAATGAATCCTTGTGGTTTGAAGCATCACACAATAACACTGTGAGAAAACCTCCATTTCCTCATGATACCCCACACCTTCATAAATGGGCCATCACGGACAGAAACTCCATCCTAAGCCAAAGTCTGAGCCTCGCCCTGAATTCAGAAGCATGAGATCTCGATTCAGCACTTGAGAGTGTGCCTGCTGGGCCCTCACCCTGAAACCTAAGCCTAACTTGTGTTCCCAGACTTCCGTCCTCAGAATCCTGGCCACACCCCTCCAGTTTGGAAATTCTGGAGACACAATGCTGCACACTGCCTGGCCTCCAGAAGAAAAATGTTGCCCTATAGGGCTAACCAGAACAGCCAAATGAGTAACAACCTGCATGCCACTCGACCATACATCAATTATACAGTCTAGCCTGTGCACTAAAGCCCTGTCTGACACAGCCTGAGGGCAGACCTCCAGTCCAACACCCAGACAGTTGGCCGTACACTGAGCATATCAAACCCACAATGATTTAGGCCATCATCTCTACCCAACCTCAATTTTCACCTTCAGAACCTAGACCTTATCTCCACTCACTGCTCAGGAGTGAACGTGATGCAAGAATCAGAACTTATCCTTCGCCTTGGCAAGAAACCTAGTGGTTGGCATGTTGTCCAATGTTCATTGTAGGAGAAAGCAGCATGGACTATGAGGCCCCAACTATCCCTGAGGGCCACAATTTGCACAAACACACATTGTGACACTCAGCGTGAGCCCTATCCTCATGTAAAGCCTCTTAGTGACTGGAACAACAGCCCACATATGGGGCTTGCCAAGCCCCTAGTCCCCCAATCTCAACCAGAGTTCGAGATGTCTAGTCACCCCTACTCAGAGCTCTACTCGGGAATCCCTCTTTGGTGGGACACCTGAGGTAAAAAAAAAAAAAAAAATACAGAATGGACTCTTCCCATTCACAGAATGATCCCAACCACTTGGGATCAGGCCAAATCACCAGAGAAAGAATTGTCCATGGCCCTTTAGGACACCCCGACATTCCACGGCCACCATTGACACAAAATCCAGAGACAAAACCCTGAGCAAGCGCCACATACTCGCCCTTTGTTCATAGCCCGGAAAATTCTCACGGTCTGTAGATCGAGCCTTCATACATACATCCCCAAACCTAAGCTGAGTTTGTGTTTTCAGACTTCTGTCCCCACACTCCTGGCCCACACACCATCCAAGCTGGGGCCCCTGGAGCCACACCTCAGGACTGTGGCTTCCCTCTCCAGGGGAATTCTGCCATTTCCATTGGCCACAACCCTATAGATTAGGAGAATCCTCCAAACTCCCCCAGGCCATCCGAATTGTGTTGGCTGCCCAGGACACACAGGGATGATCTTTCACAAGTTAGGAAACCAATTCCACTCACACCCAGAGACAGATATCCCCATAGAATAAGATTGAACTGGACAGGCACTTGGGCCCTAATCAGATACATTGCTTTTGATTCCAGTCATCTCTCCTCAGAGGCCTGGTTTCCAATACCAGCATATGGGAGATTCCTTAGGCACTCATCAAAACAATTCTCTTCTCTACATAGGAAACATACTCTTTAGAGCTCCATCAAAACCTCCGGTTATGAACATCCCTCAAGGCCCCGGATCAAGCACCCCATTCCAAGGTCTACATGGACACAAATGCACATTATGACCCATCCTCAACTCACCCATTTCAACACACCCGCCTCGGTTGCTCCCCTAGATCCAGCAGATCGAACTTGCCTTGGCTCTATGAGACACCTGGAATGGGAGGCAGGCTGCCCAGGCATCCATCCTTAGAACCCTGCTCTGGATAACTTTCTTATGGGATGTCCTGGAGCCATCCAACAGGTCTCGACGGTCCCAGAAGAAATCATTGTGGTTTGGAGCATCTCACAATTCCCATCTTCGGAAAACCTCCATGTCCTCGTGACACCCTCCCCTTCATGAAGGGGCCGTCATGGACAGAAACTCCGACCTAAGCCAACGTCTGATCCTAGCTCTGTCTTCAGGTATACGGAATCTCGAATCATCTCTGCAGAGGGTGCCTGCCGTCCCCTCACCCCGAAATCTAAGTCTGGCTTGTGTTCTCAGAATTTTTTCCTCACACTCCTGGCCCACAAGCCTTCCAGTTTGGGAATGCTGGAACCACTATGTGGCACTGTGTCTTCCCTCCAGAAGAAAAACGTTGCCCTCTGGGGCTACCCAGTAACCACAAATGAGTACCATCCTGCACGAAACTCGACTGCACCCCAATGATACAGTCTAGCCTAGGCACTTATTCCCTGTCTGCCACAGCCTGAGCCTGCACCTCCCAACCCACACTCAACAGCTGGCCGAACACTGAGCACATCAGACACACCATGGCCTTAGGGCTTCATCTCTTCCCAAGCTCAGTTTTCAGGCTTCAGAACCTAGACCTTAAATCCAATCACAGTTTAGGAGTGAAAGTGTTGAAGAAATTAGAACTCCATCTTCCCCATTGCCAGAAAACTTGTGGTTCCCATACTGTGCAACGTTCAGTGTAGGAGGCACTAGCATGGTACTTTAGGCCACGCCCTGACTTGAAAGGATCCTTGGGCACAAAACCACATTGTGAAACTCAGTGTGAGACCTATCCTCAAGGAAGGCCTCTCAGTGTCTGGACCAAGAGCCCACATATGGGGCTTGCCATGTTCTTAGGTCCCAATGTTAACCAGAGGTCTGGTTGTCCAGTTGCTCCAACCCACGTCTCTGCTCTGGAATCCCTCTTTTGGTGGTCCACCTGAGGTAAAAAAAAAAATAAATAAACAAAAATAAACAAAAAAACCAGAAAGGCCTCCTCCCTTCCTACAGAATGACCCCAAACTCTTGGGATCAGGTCAAATCCCCAGAAAGGGAGCCTCATCGATGGCCCATGAGGACACCCCGACATTCCATGGCAATCGGTGACACATTTCCAGAAAAAAAAAAAAAAAAAGCATGAGCAAGCAACTCACATTCGCCCTTTGTTCATATCCCGAAGAGGTCTCCTCACGGTCTATAGATCGGGCCGGCCATACCTACATCCCCCAACCTGAGTGGAGTTTGTGTTTTCATACTTTTGTCCAAATATCCCTGGACCACACACGCTCCACACTTGGGTCCCTGGAGCCACACCTCAGGACTGTGCTTCCCTTTCAAGGGAATTCTTCCCATTCCATTGGCCACAACCTTGCAAATTAGGAAAAACCTCCAAAGTCACCGAGGCCATCCCAATAGTGTAGGCCGCCCAGGACAAACAGGGGTGATCTCAAACCAGCTGAGCAACTACCTCCACTCAGACAACAGATGTCCCAAGAGAAGAATATTGAACCGGACAGGCCCCTAGGCCCTAATCAGATCCATTGCTTTGGTTTCCAGGCATCTGTCCTCAGAGGCCTCGTTTCCAATACCAACATATGGTGGTTTCCTGAGGCACCAATAAGAACAAATCTCGTCTCCCCATGGAAACTTGCTCATTGGAGCTTTGTCATAACCTCTGGTTAGGAGAATCCTTCAGGGCCCTGGTGCCACTGCCCCATACCAAGGTCTCCATGGACTCAAACCAACATTAAGACCATCCTCAGGAAAGTCCATTTCAACTCAGCCCCCTCTGTTGCTACCCCAAGCCAGCAGATCAAACGTTTCTTGTTGCTAGGAGACAATTGGAATGTGAGGCTGGCTGCCCAGGCATCCATACTTAGAACCATGTTCTGGAAAAATACCTTATAAGACGTCCTGGAGCCATCCAACAAATCTTAATTGTCCCACAGAAGGAATCCTTGCGGTTTGGAGTATCTCACAACTCCAATAGTGGGAAAACCCGCATGGCCTCATAATGCCCCCCCTTCCTGAAGGGGCCAACATGGACAGAAACTCAAACCTGAGCCAAAGTCTGAAACTCGACCTGACTTCAGACGCATGAGATCTCAATTCAGCTCTGCAGAGTGTGTCTGCCATATCCTTGCCCCGAAACATAAGCCTAGCTTGTGTTCTCAGACTTCCGTCCTCACTCTCCTGGCCCACAAGCCCTCCAGTTTGGGAATTCCGAAGCCACAATGCAACACTCGGCCTGCCCTCCAGAAGAAAAATGTTGCCCTATAGGGCTAACCGGAAACGCCAAATGAGTAACAACCTGCATGCCACTCGACCATACCCCAATTATACAGTCTAGCCTGTGCACTAAAGCCCTGTCTGACACAGCCTGAGGGCAGACCTCCAGTCCAACACCCAGACAGCTGGCCATACACCGAGCATATCACACCCACAATGGCTTTAAGCCATCATCTCTACCCAACCTCAGTTTTCACCTTCAGAACCTAGACCTTATCTCCACTCACTGCTCAGGAGTGAACGTGATGCAAGAATCAGAACTTCTCCTTCGCCTTGGCAAGAAACTTATTGGTTGGCATGTTGTCCAATGTTCATTGTAGGAGAAAGCAGCATGGACTATGAGGCCCCACCTATCCCTGAGGGCCACAATGTGCACAAACACACATTGTGACCCTCAGCGTGAGCCCTATGCTCATGTAAAGCCTCTTAGTGACTGGAACAACAGCCCCCATATGGGGCTTGCCAAGACCCTAGTCCCCCAATCTCAACCAGAGTTCGAGATGTCTAGTCACCCCTACTCAGGGCTCTACTCGGGAATCCCTCTTTGGTGGGACACCTGAGGTAAAAAAAAAAAAAATACAGAAAGGACTCTTTCCATCCACAGAATGATCCCAACCACTTGGGAACAGGCCAAATCACCAGAGAAAGAATTGTCCATGGCCCTTGAGGACACCCCGACATTCCACGGCCACCATTGACACAAAATCCAGAGACAAAACCCTGAGCAAGCGCCACATACTCGCCCTTTGTTCATAGCCCGGAAAATTCTCACGGTCTGTAGATCGAGCCTTTATACATACATCCCCAAACCTAAGCTGAGTTTGTGTTTTCAGACTTCTGTCCCCACAGGCCTGGACCACACACTCTCCACACTTGGGTCCCTGGAGCCACACCTCAGGACTGTGCTTCCCTTTCAAGGGAATTCTTCCCATTCCATTGGCCACAACCTTGCATATTAGGAAACACCTCCAAAGTCACTGAGGCCATCCCAATAGTGTAGGCCGCCCAGGACAAACAGGGGTGATCTCAAACCAGCTGAGCAACTACCTCCACTCAGACAACAGATGTCCCCAGAGAAGAATATTGAACCGGACAGGCCCCTAGGCCCTAATCAGATCCATTGCTTTGGTTTCCAGGCATCTGTCCTCAGAGGCCTCGTTTCCAATACCAGCATATGGTGGTTTCCTGAGGCACCAATAAAAACAAATCTCGTCTCCCCATGGAAAACTTGCTCATTGGAGCTTTGTCATAAGCTCTGGTTAGGAGAATCCTTCAGGGCCCTGGTGCCACTGCCCCATACCAAGGTCTCCATGGACTCAAACCAACATTAAGACCATCCTCAGGAAAGTCCATTTCAACTCAGCCCCCTCTGTTGCTACCCCAAGCCAGCAGATCAAACGTTTCTTGTTGCTAGGAGACAATTAGAATGTGTGGCTGGCTGCCCAGGCATCCATACTTAGAACCCTGTTCTGGAAAAATACCTTATAAGACGTCCTGGAGCCATCCAACCAATCTTAATTGTCCCACAGAAGGAATCCTTGCGGTTTGGAGCATCTCACAACTCCAATAGTGGGAAAACCCGCATGGCCTCATAATGCCCCCCCTTCCTGAAGGGGCCAACATGGACAGAAACTCAAACCTGAGCCAAAGTCTTAACCTCGACCTGACTTCAGACGCATGAGATCTCAATTCAGCTCTGCAGAGTGTGCCTGCCATGTCCTTGCCCCGAAACCTAAGCCTAGCTTGTGTTCTCAGACTTCCGTCCTCACTCTCCTGGCCCACAAGCCCTCCAGTTTGGGAATTCCGAAGCCACAATGCAGCACTCTGCCTGCCCTCCAGAAGAAAAACTTTGCCCTATGCTGCTAATAAGAAACCCCAAATGATTTTCTAATGCATGCCACTCGATTGTAAAGCAATTATACAGCCCACCCTGTATACTAATGCCCTGTCTGGCACAGCCTGAGACAAGACATCCCAAACGACACCCAGACAGCTGGCCCCAACCTGGACACATAGGACCCGCTATGGCTGTAGGTCGTCATCTCTTCCCAACCTCGGTTTTCAGTCTTCAGAACCTAGACCTTATCTCCAATCACTGCCCAGGGGTGAACGTGATGCAGAAATTAGAATTCCTCCTTCCCCATGGCCAGAAACCTTGTGGTTGGCATGTTGTCCAACGTTCAATGTGGGAAAACCTGCATTGTCCGAAAGGCCACGCCAGTGCTTGAGGGCCGCCTAGGGCACAGACATGCATTGTGACCTGCAGCGTGAGTCCCTTATTAAAGTAACGCCTCTCAGTGGCTGGACCAAGATCCTGCATATGGGGCTTGTCATATCCATAGGCCTCCAGGCTTAACCAGAGGGCGAGGATTCCAGTTGTCAGTACCCACTGCTATGCTCTTGAATCCCTCTACTGGGGGGACACATGAAGCAGAAAACAGGACACTTCCCTTCCCACAGAATGACCCCAAACTCTTGGGGGCTGGACAAACTACCAGAGAGGGAGACTTCTACGACCCATGAGGCAACTCCTACATTAAACGGCCATTGTGGACAAAACATCCAGAGACAAAAGCCTGAGCGACTGCCTCCCTCTCACCCTTCTTTCATATCCAGAGGAGCTCCCCTCATGGACTGTAGATCAGGCCTGCCGTAACCTCGGCCCCAAACCTGAGCTGAGTTAGGGTTTTTGGATGTCTGTCTGCACAGCCATGGCCCACACAGCCTCCAGGCTGGGGTCTCTGGAGCCACACCACAGAACTGTGCCTGCTCTCTCCTAAGAAACTGCCCATTCCATTGGCCACAACTCTACAAAATAGTAGAAACCTCAAGGTCCCCAAGGACATCCCACTACCGCAAGCCGCACTGGACAAATAGGGGCATTATGACACAAGCTGAGCAACTACTACCTCCATGCAGACACACAGACAGATATCCGCAGAGACAGAAGATTGAACCAGACAGGCCCCTAGGCCCTATTATGAACTCTTGCTTTGGTGTCCAGGTATCACTCCTCAGAGGCCTGGGTTCGAAGACCAGCATACGGGGCTTTCCTGAGGCACCAGACAGAAGACCTCTCATCTCCACATGGGAAGCTTCCTTGTTGGAGTTGTGTCAAGCCCTTCGGGTTGGAGAATCCTGCAGAGTCCCTTAGCTACTGCCACATTCCAAGGTCTCCATGGCCACCAACCCACATTATGACTCATCCTCGGCAGAGTCCATTTAAACTCAGCCTTCTGGGTAGCTCACCCAAGAGCCCGCAGATTGAGCGTGCCATGTCTCGACCAAGCAATGGGAAGGTGAGTTGGCGTTTCTCGGCATCCATGCTTAGGCACCTGCTCTCGAGTCTTTCTGTATGGGGCATCCTGGAACCATCCAATAGTACTCGACTGTCCTGAAGAAGGAAACTTTGAAGTTGGGAGCAGCTCACAACTCCCAGCGTAGGGAAACCTCCCTGAACACATGACGCCCCCACCCCCTTCAGGAAGGGGCCGTCATGGACACAAACTCCAGCTTGAGGCAACATCTGATAATCGCCCTGACCTCACCTGCAGGAGATCTCGATTCAGCCTTGCAGAGTGGGCCTGCCATGCTCTTTGCCCCAAAACTCGTGCTAGCTTGAGTTTTCAGACTTACTTCCTCACAATCCTGACCACACCCCTCCAGTTTGGCAATTCTGGAGACACAATGCAGCACTCTGCCTGCCCTCCAGAAGAAAAATGTTGCCCTATAGGGCTAACCAGAAACGCCAAATGAGTAACAACCTGCATGCCACTCGACCATACCCCAATTATACAGTCTAGCCTGTGCACTAAAGCCCTCTCTGACACAGCCTGAGGGCAGACCTCCAGTCCAACACCCAGACAGCTGGCCATACACAGAGCATATCACACCCACAATGGCTTTAGGACATCATCTATACCCAAACTCAGTTTTCACCTTCAGAACCTAGACCTTATCTCCACTCACTGCTCAAGAGTGAACGTGATGCAAAAATCAGATCTTCTCCTTCGCCTTGGCAAGAAACCTAGTGGTTGGCATGTTGTCCAATGTTCATTGTAGGAGAAAGCAGCATGGACTATGAGGCCCCACCTATCCCTGAGGGCCACAATGTGCACAAACACACATTGTGACCCTCAGCGTGATCCCTATCCTCATGTAAAGCCTCTTAGTGACTGGAACACAGCCCACATATGGGGCTTGCCAAGCCCCTAGTCCCCCAATCTCAACCAGAGTTCGAGATGTCTAGTCACCCCTACTCAGGGCTCTACTCTGGAATCCCTCTTTGGTGGAACACCTGAGGTAAAAAAAAAAAAAAATACAGAATGGACTCTTCCCATCCACAGAATGATCCCAACCGCTTGGGATCAGGCCAAATCACCAGAGAAAGAATTGTCCATGGCCCTTGAGGACACCCCGACATTCCACGGCCACCATTGACACAAAATCCAGAGACAAAAGCCTGAGCAAGCGCCACATACTCGCCCTTTGTTCATATCCCGGAAAATTCTCACGGTCTGTAGATCGAGCCTTCATACATACATCCCCAAAACTAAGCTGAGTTTGTGTTTTTAGTCTTCTGTCCCCACAGTCCTGGCCCACACACCATCCAAACTGGGGCCCCTGGAGCCACACCTCAGGACTGTGACTTCCCTCTCCAGGGGAATTCTGCCATTTCCATTGGCCACAACCCTATAGATTAGGAGAATCCTCCAAACTCCCCCAGGCCATCCGAATTGTGTTGGCTGCCCAGGACAAACAGGGATGATCTTTCACAAGTTAGGAAACCACCTCCACTCAGACCCAGAGACAGATATCCCCATAGAGTAAGATTGAACTGGACGGGCACTGAGGCCCTAAACAGATCCATTGCTTTTGATTCCAGTCATCTCTCCTCAGAGGCCTGGTTTCCAATACCAGCATATGGGAGATTCCTTAGGCACTCATCAAAACAATTCTCTTCTCTACATAGGAAACATACTCTTTAGAGCTCCATCAAAACCTCCGGTTATGAACATCCCTCAAGGCCCCGGATCAAGCACCCCATTCCAAGGTCTACATGGACACAAATGCACATTATGACCCATCCTCAACTCACCCATTTCAAAACACCCGCCTCGGTTGCTCCCCTAGATCCAGCAGATCGAACTTGCCTTGGCTCTATGAGACACCTGGAATGGGAGGCAGGCTGCCCAGGCATCCATCCTTAGAACCCTGCTCTGGATAACTTCCTTATGGGATATCCTGGAGCCATACAACAGGTCTCGACTGTCCCACAGAAAGAATCATTGTGGTTTGGAGCATCTCACAATTCCCATCGTCGGACAACCTCCATGTCCTCGTGACCCCCTCCCTTCATGAAGGGGCCATCATGGACAGAAACTCCGACCTAAGAAAACGTCTGATCCTAGCTCTGTCTTCAGGTGTACGGGATCTTGAATCATCTCTGCAGAGGCTCCTGCCGTCCCCTCACCCCGAAATCTAAGTCTGGCTTGTGTTCTCAGAATTTTTTCCTCATACTCCTGGCCCACAAGCCTTCCAGTATGAGAATTCTGGAGCCACTATGTGGCACTGTGTCTTCCCTCCAGAAGAAAAACGTTGCCCTCTGGGGCTACCCAGTAACCACAAATGAGTACCATCCTGCACGAAACTCGACTGCATCCCAATGATGCAGTCTAGCCTGGGCACTAATTCCCTGTCTGCCACAGCCTGAGCCTGCACCTCCCAACCCACACTCAACAGCTGGCAGAACACTGAGCACATCAGACACACCATGGCCTTAGGGCTTCATCTCTTCCCAACCTCAGTTCTCAGGCTTCAGAACCTAGACCTTAAATCCAATCACAGTCCAGGAGTGAAAGTGTTGAAGAAATTAGAACTCCATCTTCTCCATTGCCAAAAAACTTGTGGTTCCCATACTGTGCAACGTACAGTGTAGGAGAAACCAGCATGGTACATTTGGCCACCCCTGACTTGAGGGGCTCCTTGGGACAAAAAACACATTGTGAAACTCAGTGTGAGACATATCCTCAAGGAAGGCCTCTCAGTGTCTGGACCAAGAGCCCACATATGGGGCTTGCCATGTTCTTAGGTCCCAATGTTAACCAGCGGTCTGGTTGTGCAGTTGCCCCCACCCACGACTCTGCTCTGGAATCCCTCTTTTGGTGGTCTACCTGAGGTAAAAAAACAAAAACAAAAAAAAAAAAAAACAAAAAAAATAAACAAAAAAAACAGAAAGGCCTCCTCCCTTCCCACAGAATGACACCAAACTCTTGGGATCGGGTCAAATCCCCAGAAAGGTAGCCTCATCGATGGCCCATGAGGACACCCCGACATTCCATGGCAATCGGTGACACATTTCCAGAAAAAAAAAAAAAAAAGCATGAGCAAGCACCTCACATTCGCCCTTTGTTCATATCCCGAAGAGGTCTCCTCACAGTCTATAGATCGGGCCGACCATACCTACATCCCCCAACCTAAGTGGAGTTTGTGTTTTAAGACTTTTGTCCAAAAAGCCCTGGAACACACACGCTCCACACTTGGGTCCCTGGAGCCACACCTCAGGACTGTGCTTCCCTTTCAAGGGAATTCTTCCCATTCCATTGGCCACAACCTTGCAAATTAGGAAACACCTCCAAAGTCACCGAGGCCATCCCAATAGTGTAGGCCGCCCAGGACAAACAGGGGTGATCTCAAACCAGCTGAGCAACTACCTCCACTCAGACAACAGATGTCCCCAGAGAAGAATATTGAACCGGACAGGCCCCTAGGCCCTAATCAGATCCATTGCTTTGGTTTCCAGGCATCTGTCCTCAGAGGCCTCGTTTCCAATACCAGCATATGGTGGTTTCCTGAGGCACCAATAAGAACAAATCTCGTCTCCCCATGGAAAACTTGCTCATTGGAGCTTTGTCATAAGCTCTGGTTAGGAGAATCCTTCAGGACCCTGGTGCCACTGCCCCATACCAAGGTCTCCATGGACTCAAACCAACATTAAGACCAACCTCAGGAAAGTCCATTTCAACTCAGCCCCCTCTGTTGCTACCCCAAGCCAGCAGATCAAACGTTTCTTGTTGCTAGGAGACAATTGGAATGTGAGGCTGGCTGCCCAGGCATCCATACTTAGAACCCTGTTCTGGAAAAATACCTTATAAGACATCCTGGAGCCATCCAACAAATCTTAATTGTCCCACAGAAGGAATCCTTGCGGTTTGGAGCATCTCACAACTCCAAAAGTGGGAAAACCCCCATGGCCTCCTAATGCCCCCCCTTCCTGAAGGGGCCAACATGGACAGAAATTCAAACCTGAGCCAAAGTCTGAACCTCGACCTGACTTCAGACACATGAGATCTCAATTCAGCTCTGCAGAGTGTGCCTGCCATGTCCTTGCCCCGAAACCTAAGCCTAGCTTGTGTTCTCAGACTTCCGTCCTCACTCTCCTGGCCCACAAGCCCTCCAGTTTGGGAATTCCGAAGCCACAATGCAGCACTCTGCCTGCCCTCCAGAAGAAAAACTTTGCCCTATGCTGCTAATAAGAAACCCCAAATGATTTTCTAATGCATGCCACTCGATTGTAAAGCAATTATACAGCCCACCCTGTATACTAATGCCCTGTCTGGCACAGCCTGAGACAAGACATCCCAAACGACACCCAGACAGCTGGCCCCAACCTGGACACGTAGACTCGCTATGGCTGTAGGTCGTCATCTCTTCCCAACCTCGGTTTTCAGGCTTCAGAACCTAGACCTTATCTCCAATCACTGCCCAGGGGTGAACGTGATGCAGAAATTAGAATTCCTCCTTCCCCATGGCCAGAAACCTTGTGGTTGGCATGTTGTCCAACGTTCAATGTGGGAAAACCTGCATTGTCCGAAAGGCCACACCAGTGCTTGAGGGCCGCCTAGGGCACAGACATGCATTGTGACCTGCAGCGTGAGTCCCTTATTAAAGTAACGCCTCTCAGTGGCTGGACCAAGATCTTGCATATGGGGCTTGTCATATCCATAGGCCCCCAGGCTTAACCAGAGGGCGAGGATTCCAGTTGTCAGTACCCACTGCTATGCTCTTGAATCCCTCTACTGGGGGGACACATGAAGCAGAAAACAGGACACTTCCCTTCCCACAGAATGACCCCAAACTCTTGGGGGCTGGACAAACTACCAGAGAGGGAGACTTCTACGACCCATGAGGCAACTCCTACATTAAACGGCCATTGTGGACAAAACATCCAGAGACAAAAGCCTGAGCGACTGCCTCCCTCTCACCCTTCTTTCATATCCAGAGGAGCTCCCCTCATGGACTGTAGATCAGGCCTGCCGTAACCTCGGCCCCAAACCTGAGCTGAGTTAGGGGTTTTGTTTGTCTGTCTACACAGCCATGGCCCACACAGCCTCCAGGCTGGCGTCTCTGGAGCCACACCACAGAACTGTGCCTGCTCTCTCCTAAGAAACTGCCCATTCCATTGGCCACTCTACAAAATAGTAGAAACCTCAAGGTCCCCAAGGACATCCCACTACCGCAAGCCGTACTGGACAAATAGGGGCATTATGACACAAGCTGAGCAACTACTACCTCCATGCAGACACACAGACAGATATCCACAGAGACAGAAGATTGAACCAGACAGGCCCCTAGTCCCTATTATGAACTCTTGCTTTGGTGTCCAGGTATCACTCCTCAGAGGCCTGGGTTCGAAGACCAGCATACGGGGCTTTCCTGAGGCACCAGACAGAAGACCTCTCATCTCCACATGGGAAGCTTCCTGTTGGAGTTGTGTCAAGCCCTTCGGGTTGGAGAATCCTGCAGAGTCCCTTAGCTACTGCCACATTCCAAGGTCTCCATGGCCACCAACCCACATTATGACTCATCCTCAGCAGAGTCCTTTTAAATTCAGCCTTCTGGGTAGCTCACCCAAGAGCCCGCAGATTGAGCGTGCCTTGTCTCCACCAGGCAATGGGAAGGTGGGTTGGCGTTTCTCGGCATCCATGCTTAGGGCCCTGCTCTCGAGTCTTTCTGTATGGGGCATCCTGGAACCATCCAATAGTACTCGACTGTCCTGAAGAAGGAAACTTTGAAGTTTGGAGCAGCTCACAACTCCCAGCGTAGGGAAAACTCCCTGGCCTCATGACGCCCCCACCCCCTTCGTAAGGGGCCGTCATGGACAAAAACTCCAGCTTGAGGCAACATCTGATAATCGCCCTGACCTCACCTGCAGGAGATCTCGATTCTGCCTCTGCAGAGTGGGCCTGCCATGCTCTTGGCCCCAAAACTCGTGCTAGCTTGTGTTTTCAGACTTCCTTCCTCACAATCCTGGCCACACCCCTCCAGATTGGCAATTCTGGGGACAGAATGCAGCACTCTGCCTGCCCTCCGGAAGAAAAATGTTGCCCTATAGGGCTAACCAGAAACGCCAAATGAGTAACAACCTGCATGCCACTCGACCATACCCCAATTATAGTCTAGCCTGTGCACTAAAGCCCTGTCTGACACAGCCTGAGGGCAGACCTCCAGTCCAACACCCAGACAGCTGGCCGTACACAGAGCATATCACACCCACAATCGCTTTAGGCCATCATCTCTACCCAACCTCAGTTTTCACCTTCAGAACCTAGACCTTATCTCCACTCACTGCTCAGGAGTGAACGTGATGCAAGAATCAGAACTTCTCCTTCGCCTTGGCAAGAAACCTAGTGGTTGGCATGTTGTCCAATGTTCATTGTAGGAGAAAGCAGCATGGACTATGAGGCCCTACCTCTCCCTGAGGGCCACAATGTGCACAAACACACATTGTGACCCTCAGCGTGAGCCCTATGCTCATGTAAACCTCTTAGTGACTGGAACAACAGCCCACATATGGGGCTTGCCAAGCCCCTAGTCCCCCAATCTCAACCAGAGTTCGAGATGTCTAGTCACCCCTACTCAGGGCTCTACTCGGGAATCCCTCTTTGGTGGGACACCTGAGGTAAAAAAAAAAAAATACAGAAAGGACTCTTCCCATCCACAGAATGATCCCAACCACTTGGGATCAGGCCAAATCACCAGAGAAAGAATTGTCCATGGCCCTTGAGGACACCCCGACATTTCACGGCCACCATTGACACAAAATCCAGAGACAAAACCCTGAGCAAACGCCAAATACTCGCCCTTTGTTCATAGCCCGGAAAATTCTCACGGTCTGTAGATCGAGCCTTCATACATACATCCCCAAACCTAAGCTGAGTTTGTGTTTTCAGACTTCTGTTTCCACAGTCCTGGCCCACACACCATCCAAGCTGGGGCCCCTGGAGCCACACCTCAGGACTGTGGCTTCCCTCTCCAGGGGAATTCTGCCATTTCCATTGGCCACAACCCTATAGATTAGGAGAATCCTCCAAACTCCCCCAGGCCATCCGAATTGTGTTGGCTGCCCAGGACACACAGGGATGATCTTTCACAAGTTAGGAAACCACCTCCACTCAGACCCAGAGACAGATATCCCCATAGAATAAGATTGAACTGGACGGGCACTGAGGCCCTAATCAGATCCATTGATTTTGATTCAAGTCATCTCTCCTCAGAAGCCTGGTTTCCAATACCAGCATATGGGAGATTCCTTAGGCACTCATCAAAACAATTCTCTTCTCTACATAGGAAACATACTCTTCAGAGCTCCGTCAAAACCTCCGGTTATGAACAATCCTCAAGGCCCCGGATCAAGCACCCCATTCCAAGGTCTACATGGACACAAATGCACATTATGACCCATCCTCAACTCACCCATTTCAACACACCCGCCTCGGTTGCTCCCCTAGATCCAGCAGATCGAACTTGCCTTGGCTCTATGAGACACCTGGAATGGGAGGCAGGCTGCCCAGGCATCCATCCTTAGAACCCTGCTCTGGATAACTTCCTTATGGGATGTCCTGGTGCCATCCAACATGTCTCGACTGTCCCACAGAAGGAATCATTGTGGTTTGGAGCATCTCACAATTCCCATAGTGGGAAAACCTCCATGTCCTCGTGACACCCTCCCCTTCATGAATGGGCCGTCATGGACAGAAACTCCGACCTAAGAAAACGTCTGATCCTAGCTCTGTCTTCAGGTATACGGAATCTCGAATCATCTCTGCAGAGGGTGCCTGCCGTCCCCTCACCCCGAAATCTAAGTCTGGCTTGTGTTCTCAGAATTTTTTCCTCACACTCCTGGCCCACAAGCCTTCCAGTTTGGGAATTTTGGAGTCACTATGTGGCACTGTGTCTTCCCTCCAGAAGAAAAACGTTGCCCTCTGGGGCTACCCAGTAACCACAAATGAGTACCATCCTGCACGAAACTCGACTGCACCCCAATGATGCAGTCTAGCCTGGGCACTAATTCCCTGTCTGCCACAGCCTGAGCCTGCACCTCCCAACCCACACTCAACAGCTGGCCGAACACTGAGCACATCAGACACACCATGGCCTTAGGGCTTCATCTCTTCCCAACCTCAGTTTTCAGGCTTCTGAACCTAGACCTTAAATCCAATCACAGTCCAGGAGTGAAAGTGTTGCAGAAATTAGAACTCCATCTTCCCCATTGCCAGAAAACTTGTGGTTCCCATACTGTGCAACGTTCAGTGTAGGAGAAACCAGCATGGTACATTAGGCCACGCCCTGACTTGAGGGGCTCCTTGGGCACAAAAACACATTGTGAAACTCAGTGTGAGACCTATCCTCAAGGAAGGCCTCTCAGTGTCTGGACCAAGAGCCCACATAGGAGCTGGCCATGTTCTTAGGTCCCAATGTTAACCAGAGTTCTGGTTGTCCAGTTGGCCCCACCCACGACTCTGCTCTGGAATCCCTCTTTTGGTGGTCCACCTGAGGTAAAAAAAACAAAAAACAAAAAACAAAAAAAATAAACAAAAAAAAACCAGAAAGGCCTCCTCCCTTCCCACAGAATGACCCCAAACTCTAGGGATCGTGTCAAATCCCCAGAAAGGGAGCCTCATCGATGGCCAACGAGGACACCCCGACATTCCATGGCAATCGGTGACACATTTCCAGAAAAAAAAAAAAATGCATGAGCATGCACATCACATTCGCCCTTTGTTCATATCCCGAAGAGGTCTCCTCACGGTCTATAGATCGGGCCGGCCATACCTAAATCCCACAACCTAAGTGGAGTTTGTGTTTTCAGACTTTTGTCCAAATAGCCCTGGACCACACACGCTCCACACTTGGGTCCCTGGAGCCACACCTCAGGACAGTGCTTCCCTTTCAAGGGAATTCTTCCCATTCCATTGGCCACAACCTTGCAAATTAGGAAAAACCTCCAAAGTCACCGAGGCCATCCCAATAGTGTAGTCCGCCCAGGACAAACAGGGGTGATCTCAAACCAGCTGAGCAACTACCTCCACTCAGACAACAGATGTCCCCAGAGAAGAATATTGAACCGGACAGGCCCCTAGGCCCTAAACAGATCCATTGCTTTGGTTTCCAGGCATCTCTCCTCAGAGGCCTCGTTTCCATTACCAGGATATGGTGGTTTCCTGAGGCACCAATAAGAACAAATCTCGTCTCCCCATGGAAACTAGCTCATTGGAGCTTTGTCATAACCTCTGGTTAGGAGAATCTTTCAGGGCCCTGGAGCCACTGCCCAATACCAAGGTCTCCATGGACTCAAACCAACATTAAGACCATCCTCAGGAAAGTAGATTTCAACTCAGCCCCCTCTGTTGCTACCCCAAGCCAGCAGATCAAACGTTTCTTGTTGCTAAGAGACAATTGGAATGTGAGGCTGGCTGCCCATGCATCCATACTTAGAACCCTGTTCTGGGAAAATACCTTATAAGACGTCATGGAGCCATCCAACAAATCTTAATTGTCCCACAGAAGGAATCCTTGCCGTTTGGAGCATCTCACAACTCCAATAGTGGGAAAACCCCCATGGCCTCATAATGCCTCCCCTTCCTGAAGGGGCCAACATGGACAGAACCTCAAACCTGAGCCAAAGTCTGAACCTCGACCTGACTTCAGACGCATGAGATCTCAATTCAGCTCTGCAGAGTGTGCCTGCCATGTCCTTGCCCCAAAACCTAAGCCTAGCTTGTGTTCTCAGACTTCCGTCCTCACTCTCCTGGCCCACAAGCCCTCCAGTTTGGGAATTCCGAAGCCACAATGCAGCACTCTGCCTGCCCTCCAGAAGAAAAACTTTGCCCTATGCTGCTAATAAGAAACGCCAAATGATTTTCTAATGCATGCCACTCGATTGTAAAGCAATTATACAGCCCACCCTGTATACTAATGCCCTGTCTGGCACAGCCTGAGACAAGACATCCCAAACGACACCCAGACAGCTGATCCCAACCTGGACACATAGGACCCGCTATGGCTATAGGTCGTCATCTCTTCCCAACCTCGGTTTTCAGGCTTCAGAACCTAGACCTTATCTCCAATCACTGCCCAGGGTGAACGTGATGCAGAAATTAGAATTCCTCCTTCCCCATGGCCAGAAACCTTGTGGTTGGCATGTTGTCCAACGTTCAATGTGGGAAAACCTGCATTGTCCGAAAGGCCACACCAGTGCTTGAGGGCCGCCTAGGGCACAGACATGCATTGTGACCTGCATCGTGAGTCCCGTATTAAAGTAACGCCTCTCAGTGGCTGGACCAAGATCCTGCATATGGGGCTTGTCATATCCATAGGCCCCCAGGCTTAACCAGAGGGCGAGGATTCCAGTTGTCAGTACCCACTGCTATGCTCTTGAATCCCTCTACTGGGGGGACACATGAAGCAGAAAACAGGACACTTCCCTTCCCACAGAATGACCCCAAACTCTTGGGGGCTGGACAAACTACCAGAGAGGGAGACTTCTACGACCCATGAGGCAACTCCTACATTAAACGGCCATTGTGGACAAAACATCCAGAGACAAAAGCCTGAGCGACTGCCTCCCTCTCACCCTTCTTTCATATCCAGAGGAGCTCCCCTCATGGACTGTAGATCAGGCCTGCCGTAACCTCGGCCCCAAACCTGAGCTGAGTTAGGGTTTTTGGATGTCTGTCTGCACAGCCATGGCCCACACAGCCTCCAGGCTGGGGTCTCTGGAGCCACACCACAGAACTGTGCCTGCTCTCTCCTAAGAAACTGCCCATTCCATTGGCCACAACTCTACAAAATAGTAGAAACCTCAAGGTCCCCAAGGACATCCCACTGCCGCAAGCCGCACTGCACAAATAAGGGCATTATGACACAAGCTGAGCAACTACTACCTCCTTGCAGACACACAGACAGATATCCGCAGAGACAGAAGATTGAACCAGACAGGCCCCTAGGCCCTATTATGAACTCTTGCTTTGGTGTCCAGGTATCACTCCTCAGAGGCCTGGGTTCGAAGACCAGCATACGGGGCTTTCCTGAGGCACCAGACAGAAGACCTCTCATCTCCACATGGGAAGCTTCCTTGTTGGAGTTGTGTCAAGCCCTTCGGGTTGGAGAATCCTGCAGAGTCCCTTAGCTACTGCCACATTTCAAGGTCTCCATGGCCACCAACCCACATTATGACTCATCCTCAGCAGAGTCCATTTAAACTCAGCCTTCTGGATAGCTCACCCAAGAGCCCGCAGATTGAGCGTGCCTTGTCTCGACCAGGCAATGGGAAGGTGAGTTGGCGTTTCTCGGCATCCATGCTTAGGGCCCTGCTCTCGATTCTTTCTGTATGGGGCATCCTGGAACCATCCAATAGTAGTCGACTCTCCTGAAGAAGGAAACTTTGAATTTTGGAGCAGCTCACAACTCCCAGCGTAGGGAAACCTCCCTGGCCTCATGACGCCCCCACCCCCTTCAGGAAGGGGCCGTCATGGACACAAACTCCAGCTTGAGGCAACATCTGATACTCACCCTGACCTCACGTGAAGGAGATGTCGATTCAGCCTCTGCAGAGTGGGCCTGCCATGCTCTTGGCCCCAAAACTCGTGCTAGCTTGTGTTTTCAGACTTCCTTCCTCACAATCCTTGCCACACCCCTCCAGTTTGGCAGTTCTGGAGACACAATGCAGCAAAGAAAACAACAACAACAACAACAAAAAAAAAAACGGACTTCTTCCAGCCCACAGAATGACCCCAAACTCTTTGGACGGGGCCTAACCACCAGAGAGTATGACTCGTCCATTCCCCATGAAGTCACCCAGAAATTCCACGACCATGAGTGACACGATATCCGGAGACAAAAACTTGAGCAGGAGCCTCACATTCGCCCTTCTTTCAAATCCCGAAGAGTTCTCCTCATGGTCTGTAGATCAGTCCTGCCATACCTATGACCCGAAACATAAGCCGAGTTTGTGTTTCCAGACAACTGTCCAAACAGCCCTGGCCTACACAACCTACAGGCTCAGGCCCCTGGAGCCAAACCTGAGGACTGTACTTGCCCTCTCCAAGGGAATTGTGTGTGCCCATTCCAATGGCCACAACACTTCTAATAGGATAAACCTCCAAAGTCCCTGATCCATCTCAATAGTGGTGGCTTCCCAGGAACGACAGGGGCAATCTGAGCCCAACTGAGCACCTACCTGCACTCAGACCCATAGACAGATGTGCCCAGAGGTAAAAAGGAAAGAACAGGCCCCTAGGCACTAATCAGATCCATTGCTTTGGTTTCCAGGCATCTCTCCTCAGAGGCCTGGATTTCAAAAGCAGCATATAGCTGTTTCTTGACTCACCCATCAGAAAACATCTCATCTACACATGGGAAACTTGTACGTTGGGGCTGTGTCAAAGCCTCTGTTTAGGAGAAACCTTTAGGTCCCCAGTGCCACCGCTTCATTCCAAGGTCTCCATAGACACAAAAGCACGTTAGGACCCATCCCCAGGGGTGTCCATTTCAACTCAGCGTCCTCGGTTGCTCCCCACAGATCCAGGAGATCTAAATTGTCTGGTTGCTAGGAGACAATTGGAATGCGAGGTGGGCTACCCAGCCATCCATCCTTAGAACCCTGCTCAGAATCATTGGCCTGGAGCCAAACAACAGGTCTCAATTGTCCTGCAGAAGACTCTCTGCAGTTTGGAGCTTCTCACAAGTCCCATCGTGGGAAAACCCCCATGGCCTCGTGATCCCCCCCCCAATTCATGAATGGGCCATCAGGGACAGAAACTACAACCTGAGCGATCGTCTGATCCTCGCCCTGACTTCAGATGCATGATATCTCGATTCAGGTGTGTAGATTGTGCCTGCCATGGCCTCACCCAGAAACCTAAGCCTAGCTTGTGTTCTCAAACTTTTGTCGTCAGACTTCTGGCCCACAAGCCCTCCAGTTTGGCAATCCAGAACTACAATGCAGCACTCTGCCGGCCCTCCAGAAGAAAAACATTGTCCTCTGGGGCTACCCAGTAACCCCAAATGAGGATCAACCTGCACCGACCTTGGCTGTACCCCAAATACATAGTCTGACCAGGGCACTAATGCCCTTTCTGACACAGCCTGAGCCTGGACTCCCTGGCCCGTCCCAGACAGCTGGCCGCACACTGAGCACATCGAGCCGCCATGGCCTTAGGTCATCATCTCTTCCCAACCTCGGATTTCAGGCTTTAGATTCTAGACCTTACCTCCAATCACTGCCCAGGGTTGAACGGGATGCAGAAATCAGAACTCCTTCCCCATGGCAAGATACCTTGTGGTTGGCATGTTGTCCAACTTTCAGTGTAGTTGTATCCAGTGTTGCCCATGAGGCCCCGCCATGCTCGGAGGCTACATTGGTCACAAACACACATTGTGACCCTCAGCCTGACCAAAGTCCTCAAGTAAGGCCTCTCAGTGGCTGGATGAAGAGATAGCATATTGGGCTTGCCATGCCCATAGTCTCCAATTTTGAACCATAGTTCTGGTGGTCCCTTCAGTCTTCCCCACGGCTTTGCTTTGGAATTCCTCTTTTCGTGGGACACCTGAGGTAACAAAACTGAAAGGAGTCCTCCCATCCCACAGTTTGACGAAAAAAAATTGGGAATCGGGCAAAATCCTCATAGAGGTAGATTCGTCCATGGCCCATGAAGCATCCCCGACATTCTACGGCCATTGCTGATACAAATTCCAGAGACAAATGCCTGAGCAAGCGCCTCAGACTCGCTCTATATTCAAATCTTCATGAGTTCTTCTCATTGTTTGTATATTGGGCCTGCCATACCGACGTCCCCCAAAAAAGCTGAGTTTGTGTATCGGAATCACAATCAGAACTCTGCCTTCCACATGGCTGTAATGCTTGTTCTTCACATGGAGTCAACCTTCACGTGGGGAACCCTTCATGGCCCCTGATGCCATGCCAAAACATGAGTGCTGCTTGGGCACAAATTCACACTCTGACCCTAGCATGAGCCCCATGTCAAAGAAAGGCCTGTCAGGTTCGTGACGAAGATCCTGCATATAGTCCCTGCCATGCCCATAGGCACCCAAAACTAACTAGATGGTGTGTATTCCAGTTGAAGGAACCCACTGCTGTGCTCTAGAGTCCCTCTCCTGGGGGGTCCTTTCTGGCAGAAAACAGTACTCTTCACTTCCCACAGAATGAACCCAAACACTTGGGAGCTTGGACAATCCCCCGAGAGGAAGGCTCTTCCTCGGCCCCTGAGGCAACCCCTACCCTGACCGGACACTGTGAACGCAACACCCAGAGACAAAAGCCTGAGCAACTGCCTCCCACTTGCCCTCCTTTGATATCCAGAGAATCTCCCCTCACGGACTGGAGATCAGGCCTGCCATTACCTTGGCCCCTTCCTGAGCCAAGTTTGCTTTTTCAGACATCAGTCCCCACAGCACTGGAAAACACAGCCTCTAGGCTGGGTCCTCTGGAGCCATACCACAGGACCGTGCCTGCTCTCTCCTGGGAAACTGTGTCCATTCCTTTGGACACACACCTCCAGAATATGAGAAACCTCAAGGCCCCCGAGGACATCCCACTACTGGGAGCCTCCCTGGACACACAGGGGCATTCGGACACAAGCTGAGCAGCTACCTCCACGAAGGCATGTACACAGATGTCAACAGAGATAGAAGGTTGAGCCGCACAGGCCCTTAGGCCATAATCTCAACTCTTGCTTTGGGTTCCAGGTGTTACTCCTCAGAGGCTTTGGTTCGAAGAACAGGATATGGGGCTTTCCTGAGGCACTGAACAGAACTCCTCTCGTCTCCACATGGGGAGCTTTCTTACTGGGGATGTATCAAACCCTTCAGGTAGTGCCCAAGCAGCACTTGAGTGCTGATTGGGAACAAATTCACACTGTGACCCTAGCATGAGCCCCATGTCAAAGAAAGGCCTGTCAGGGCCTGGACAAAGAGCCCGCATATGGGGCTTGCCAAGCCCCTATGCACCCAATCCTCACCAGGGTTTGAGATTTCCAGTCGCCCCGCCCGTACCTGGGGCTCTGATCTGGAATCCCTTTCTTGGAGAGACACATGAGCCAGACAACACGACTCCACCCTTCCCACAAAATGACCCCAATCTTGGAAGATGGGACAAATCCCCAGAGAGGGATACTCGTCCACAGTCCCTGAGGCCACCCCTCATATCCACGGCTATCCCGGACACAGCATCCAGAGACAAAAGCCTGAAGGAACGCCTCCCACTCGCCCTTGTTTCAGAGGCCCAGGAGTTCCCTCTCGGGCTGTACATCCGGCCTGCCATACCATAGGCACCACTCATAAGCTGAGTTTGTGTTTTCAGACTTCTGTACCCACAGCCTGGACCCACACACCTCCAGGCTAGGGCCTCTGGAGCCACAGCGAAAGTTTGTGCCTGCCCTCTCCAAGGAAAGTGTGCCCAATCCATTGACCACAGCCCTACAGGTTAGGGAAAAGCTCCAAGGCCCCTGAGGACATCAATAGTGTAGGCCACCCTGGACTAAGAGGGGCTCTCTGACACCAGCGGAGCAACTATCTTCACTTAGACTCTCAGAAAGTGTCCCCAGAGACAGAAGGTTGAAATGGACAGACCCCCAGGCCCTAATATGAACCTTAGCTTTGTTCCATGTGTCCGTTCTCAGAGGACTGTTTTCGTAGACCAGCACATGGGGCTTTTCTGAGGCACCAAACCAAGGATCTCTCGTCTCCACATGGGCAGCTTTCTTACTGGGGATGTATCAAACCCTTCAGGTAGGAGAGTTCCGAAGGGCCACTGAACAACCAGCACATTCCAAGGTCTCCATGGACCCAAACGCACATTATGACGCATCCTCAGGAAAAGCCATTTCAACTCAGCCCCCTGGGTCCGGTGTTCCAGAGGCCCCAGATCAAACATATCTTATCGCTAATGGCCAATTGGAATGCGAGGCATGCTGTACAGGGATCCATCCTTCGAACCCTGCTCTCCAGTCCTTCCGAATGGTATGTCCTGGAGCCATGCAACAGGGCTCGAATGTCCCGCAGAAAGAAACCTTGTGGTTTGGGGCAACCTCCAAACTCAGCGTGGGAAAACTTCCTTGGCCTCATGAGGCCCCCGCTTCATGAAGGTGCCATCATGGACACATACTCCAGCCTCT
Source organism: Mustela nivalis (assembly GCF_964662115.1). Lineage (NCBI taxonomy): Eukaryota > Metazoa > Chordata > Mammalia > Carnivora > Mustelidae > Mustela > Mustela nivalis. The sequence goes on along the minus strand of NW_028134961.1, from coordinate 2,483 downwards.
GCCAACGTCTGATCCTCAGCCTGACTTCTGATGCAGGAGATTTTGATTCAGCCTCTGCAGAATGGGCCTGCTCTGCCCTTGGCTCCAATCCTCACCCTAGCTTGTGTTTTCAGACTTCCGTCCTCTCACTCCAGGCCCACAAGCCCTCCCTACTGGGAATTCTGGGGCCACAATGAAGCACTCTGCCTGCCTCCCAGGAGAAAATCATTGTCTATGGTGCTGCCCAGAAACCCCAAATGAGGATCAAACTGCTTGGCCCTCGGCAACACCCCAATTGCATAGGCTACCTTAAACACTGATGCTCTGAGGAAAATAGCCTGAGCCCAGACCTTCCAACAGACACCGACACAGCTGGCTGCACACCCAGCACATTGGACCCGCCACTGCCTTAGGCCACCATCTATTCCCAACCTGGGTTTTCAGTCATCGGAACCTAGACCTTATATCCAATCCCTGCACAGGGGGGACCCCCTCTGATGCACACAAGTCAGAACCCCTCCTACCCCATGGCAAGAAACCTTGCTGCTGGCAGTGAGTCAAACCTTCAGGGTTGGAGAAAACGGTGACCCATGAGGCCACGCACATGCGTGAGGGCCGCCTTGGGCACAAACACACATTGTGACCCTCAGAGTGAGTACCTTATTCAAGTAACGCCTCTCAGTGACTGGACCAAGAGCCCGCATATGTGGTTTGCCATGCCCATAGGCACCCAGGACTAAATAGATGGTGTGTATTCCAGTTGAGGGAACCCACTGCTGTGCTCTAGAGTCCCTCTCCTGGGGGGTCCCCTGTGGCAGAAAACAGTACTCTTCATTCCCACAGAATGAACACAAACACTTGGGAGCTTGGACAATCCCCCAAGAGGAAGGCTCTTCCTCGGCCTCTGAGACAACCCCTACCCTGACCGGACACTGTAAATCCTGAGTGACTGCCTCCCACTTGCCCTACTTTGATTTCCAGAGGATCTCCCCTCACGGACTGGAGATCAGTCCTGCCATTACATTGGCCACTAGCTGAGCCAAGTTTGCTTTTTCAGACATCTGTCCCCACAGCCCTGGCAAACACAGCCTCTAGGCTGGGTCCTCTGGAGCCATACCACAGGACCGTGCCTGCTCTCTCCTGGGAAACTGTGTCCATTCCTTTGGACACACACCTCCAGAATATGAGAAACCTCAAGGCCCCCGAGGACATCCCATGACTGGGAGGCTCCCTGGACACACAGGGGCATTCCGACACAAGCTGAGCAGCTACCTCCACGAAGGCATGCAAACAGATGTCAACAGAGATAGAAGGTTGAGCCGGACAGGCCCATAGGCCATAATCTCAACTCTTGCTTTGGGTTCCAGGTGTTACTCCTCAGAGGCTTTGGTTCGAAGAACAGGGTATGGGGCTTTCCTGAGGCACGGAACAGAACTCCTCTCGTCTCCACATGGGAAGCTTCCTTGTTGGAGCTGTGTCAAACACCTCAGTTTGGAAAACCCTGCAGAGTTCCTGAGCCACCTCCACATTCCAAGGTCTCCCAGGCCACCAAGCCTCAGTAGGACTCATCTTCAGGAGAGTCCATTTCAACACTCCCCTTTGGTTAGCTCACCCAGGAGCCTGCAGATTGAGCCTGCCTTGTCCTGACTAAAGAGTGGGAATATGAGGTGGCGTTCCCAGGCATCCATGCTTAGACAATTGCTCTCGAGTCTTTCCGTATGGGGCCTCCTGGAACCATCCAATAGGACTCGACTGTCGTGCAGAAGGAAACCTTGAGGTTTGGAGTAGTTCACAAATCCCATCGTAGGCAAACCTCCCTGGCTTCATGAAGCCCCCACACCCTTCAGAAAGAGGCGATGCTGGACAAAAACTCTAGCCTGAGGCACGTCTCATAGTTGACATGACATCAGTGCAAGAGATCTCGATTCAGCCTCTGCAGACTGGCCCTGCGTTGCCCTCGGTCCCAAACCTCATGCTAGCTTGTGTTTTCAGACTTCCTTCCTCACACTCCTGGCAAACAAGCCCTCCGGATTAGGAACTCCAGAACCACAACCCAGCCCAGTGTCTGACAAAGGAAGAAAAACGTTTCCCTGTGGGGCTCTCAAGAAAACCCAGATGAGGATCAACCTGCTCGGGCCTCGATGGTCCCCGAACTGGATATGCTGCTCTGGGCACTCATGCTCTGTCTGACACAGCCTGAAGCCAGACGTCCAGACAGACAAGGAGACAGATGGCCGCACACCCAGCACTTCGGACACGCCATGGTCTTATGCCGTCACCTCTTCCTAACCTTGGTTTTCAGATATCTGAACCTAGACATTATATCAATTCTCCACACAGCTGGGTATAGCAAGCACAAAACAGAACTCCTCCTTCCCCATGGCTGTCAAGCTTGCTCTTGGCATGCAGTCACACCTTCAGGGTGGGAGAAACCTTCATGGCCCCTGATGCCACGCCCAAACTTGAGTGCTGCTTGGGCACAAATTCACACTGTGACCCTCAGC